>NW_008751945.1:310966-313440 GCF_000715545.1 Opisthorchis viverrini
CTGAGAGTGGTCTCCCCCGACGACGGCCTTCTTTTTTTCCCGGGGGGGGGGGAGAAGGGAAGGGGGACGAAACAAGCCAGTAGGTTCTATGCAAACAACTGTCTACACGACAAAACATTATTTCGGGTAATGAGCTTCGTGGGCCACAAAAGTCGTTCTTGTTAAACTGCAAGTGCCGTGAGGGAGGGTCACATTACCATACTGGCCTCGGTGCTTCATTGTATTATATTGCCAACACTTAAAGTTCACTGTTAGTTCCACGTACGGTCGTTAGCTGGTGGCCGAGGACCGAGGGTCACATTACCATACTGGCCTCGGTGCTTCATTGTATTATATTGCCAACACTTAAAGTTCACTGTTAGTTCCACGTACGGTCGTTAGCTGGTGGTCCGAGGACCGTACACCACCCCCCCCCCTCAACCGAAATAAGGCCCGTTATTTCGCTCTCAAACAGGCGACACAGTTTCCTGTGAGAACAACTCCAAGCTGAGGAAAAAACCCACGATAAATGACCCGCGCATAAGGCATAAAATAAACAATCTAAGGACCCTCGGAAAATCAGCATTACCTTCGTAGTTGTTACCGTTGTCCGCTCTGGATCACCAACATCTGTAGCAGCAGGTTGCAGTGTTGCAGTTGAGTCCTCGATGTCCTCAACCAGAGGAGCTTCAGGAGCCTGTCGTATTGAGGGTTCCAATACTTGTGCTTCATCAGTCGATAGCTCAGTCACCGGCTGACCACTTCCAGGACCCCCTTGGTCACGAAGACTCAAACGCAACGCGTAGTTAAGTAACTATGAATGAGAAAGAACAGAGTCGTTTAGGTATCGAATGGGAAACCTCGTCATTTTTTCCACAGAAAACATATACCTAGACTAGATCGAATTCTGAAAAATATCACGACTCACCGCGTCTTCATCAACCTGCTCCAAGAGGTCACGCAAAGCAAGTGGATCTTCTTGTGAACCGGAACCCAGAAACTGAATAGCCGATTCGATTCCTTCCAGATCAACTGTCGGATCAACGGAAGTCGGTGCCTCGTCTCCACTGGTCCCAGCAGGCCAGTCCTGTTCCAAATCGACTTGCACTTGAGACTGATTGGGTGCATCTATTTCGGTTTGTTCGGTTTCGGAGTGATGGACGGTCGACTCTGCCAGAGCTACCGTGGGCTGACCCTCATCCGCAGAGGAATCACTTGCAGGTCGAGGAGTAGCCGCTCGTCCAGTGACATCATGAGACAAAGTTTGCTGTTCTTGTCGCTCCAACTCTTCTTGCTGTTGCTGCTGCTGCTGCTGAGGCGTTCGATCGTACAAACGCGAGGACAGTGACCATGGCAATTGGCCTAATAATGAGGATCCTTCAAGGCTAGATTGGTCGGCTTCAGCAAGAAGTTGCGCAAGTAAGACAGCCATCTCATCATTCAACACAGCATTATCTCCCAGATCCAGATTCGCATCACTGTCAGCATCGTCCGCTCCATCTGCGTCTTCATCATCAAAGTCACTCTCGGCCGCGTCATCATCCTCATTGTGTTCCTCCTCGTCTTCTTCGTTCTGTTCATCGCTATCCTGCTCGATATTCTCATCTTCATCTTCCTCCTCCAAATCGTCTTCATCGTTCTGTTCCTCCTCGTCCTCATCACCCATCGTGCCTATATCACCATCTTCCAATTCTCCTTGCAATGCCTGGCTCTCATCTCGCAGGCGATTTAGTTCGGCCTGTAGTACATCCATTCCAGCGGCTATCTCTTCCTCTTCCTCTTCCTCCTCGTCATCGAAGGTTTGCATAGAGGAAGGCAATTGACGAGAGGAAATGAGCTGGCGACCAAGCCTGATCACGTTCAGAAAACGCTCCGCATCCTGTTGATCCGTACTACCAGCACCCCAACCTGTTGAGTTTTCCAAATCCAGTATAGCTGGCAGAATAGAGGAGGATGCGGACGAGGAGGATGTTCCGAGGTTTCGAACCAAGCTCCTCTCAAACGGTTGAATACGTGTGGATGCGTTCGTTTCATTTTCCCAGCTCAGCCACGCCGGACGCTGAAAAGCACATGCAGAAGCAACCACAGTCAGGGAGAAACGCCGATCTAACAAAACATGACTATTTCGAACCCGACTGGCCGTATAAGAATGACCCGGACCACATCAATGGCTAGAGACATTGTCAGACATGGCCAGTCGCGCCTCTCAATGGCGTTCGTGCATCAAAGCTATTGCCTTCAATGCATAGCTCATTTTCCAACCCCCCCCCCCCACTCGACATCCCACTGACAGTGCTGGATTTATGCACCAATTTATCATCTCCCGCCTGCAATGCGCAGCTACCTCCCCCTCCCCCCAAATCATCGGTGAACGAAACTGCGGCAGCTACAACCACTGTACAACGAGTAGGCGGTTATTACAGCTGACAATGATGATGATGCATGGGGTGTAAAGCTTGGGTCAGATGGGACGAAGCAGTGTTAAAACCGAACGA
>NW_008751945.1:313505-326736 GCF_000715545.1 Opisthorchis viverrini
CACTTGACAGCCCACTGACAATGCTGGATTTATGCACCAATTTCTCAGCTCCCGCCTGCAATGCGCAGCTATCTACACCCCCCCCCAAATCATCGGTGAACGAAACTGCGGCAGCTACAACAACCACTGTACGACGAGTACGCGGTCATTACAGCTGACAATGATGATGACGGATAAGAATGACGAATTCCAGGAGAATCTCTATCTTTCTTTTCATATGACTAACATTCTATGTTTGCCCAAGAACCGAGCCGAAAATGTATAAAGGTTACTCAAACACTGTCGTTCTGATGTCGCAGGATAGACCAAAGTTTACAATACATTGATGATTCTAACTCATGCTGTTGTATATTTTCTCTTCTGGTGCCGCCCAGTTGACCTTCATCGTACAAGGTCACACGGATCGTGTCAAAATACCAAACTGATAAAATGAGCGGTACTGTTCCTCTCTTCATCACCCTCTTAGCACGGTATGTACCCACGAAGTCTCAATTACAACCAGTAAATCAACAGTGGCCTCTGGGGGGGGGGGTGTACGTACTAAACTGTTTATTAGACGAGTGTATTCTGACAATAACACAGTTTGGTTAGCAACGAATGGCCTACGATCGAGCCGGTTCTCCTAGAGCTGGCAACAAAATTTGCCCAGCTCAGCGAACAAGCCAACGACCAGACCCATACGAACTTGCATGCATACTAACTGTGAGACGCAAGATGTTTTGATAAAGGATATCTGGATGGAGCATCAAGGATGAACAGAGTTGGTGGGCTGATTGTTCACCAATGGAGAAGATACCCCTGTCGCCTGAGAAACACTAACATGGAGTAGCACCTGGCTATCTGTGTAGAGAAGCGTGACACCTGACCTCCGCGGATTGAGTGCGGAAGCCCTAGCAGGGTTTCGTTGGTGAACCGAGGACTTAGACGCTATCAGTATCAAGTTCTCAGACTCCCAAAGTGAGTTGTGTAATCACACATTTGTTTTCTCAAACAGTTATGCCAGATGAGGTCTTACCATTCGGTTTCCTGCATGAGCGAGATTCCGCTGTGGGCGGCGACGAGCCGGGTAGGGGGTAACGGAAGACCTTCCAAAGTGAGACGTAGGAGGAGGTGCTGATTCGCGTGTCGGTCGGGAAGCACTTTTATCCGTTGAGCTGGTTGCAGCGGTTTTCTTGGCGGTCTGTCCAATGTCGTCAAGACTAAACTTGAGAGGTCTACAGGGTAAGTATCCATCGTCTTCTGGACGGTGGTCGATAACAGACCAGGCGATCGGGTACTTTGGCCTTGCCATCAGCAAAAGTCGACAAAGACCATCACGAGCAGCACAAGAGACCTTGAATGGAAATGCAAGGTATTGATTAGTTAATCGATATATGCCGTTTGTCAGTAGTAATCACGGAAAAGGTATGAAAGTGATGAACTTCATTTGAACACCCGCCGTCAATACGTTTTCATATAAAACGAACTCCGAGGGAGATTCAGCTCGGTTCCAGGTGAGTCCCTCGAAAAACCAAATAAGTTTGCGAATGAGTGTATTCCGTTAACTCTGAGAGAACTTGCAAGTGACCTCCAGAGATTATTGACCTTACAAACTGTAGGAAACCAAGGATCACTTACAGAAAGATTTGGGTGCATCAGCAGATTGAGAAGAATCGCGTAGATCCTCTCGCCTCGCTCATCCATGCGAATATCATGCGTTGGCGTTGGGATATCCGGCGACAGAGTGCTAATCAACAGAGCGTAGAGACAATGAACCGCGGACAGGACGAATGCACGAACGGTCGCGGCGGCAGAGCCATGAGACGCGGGGCTTGAGCGATTTACCAGACCACAGTGATTAATCCAAACTGGATGCAGAGGATCGCGCAAATATGTGGGGATGGGCAAATATCGTTCGACTGTCTCGAATGCTGTGAGAACAAGCTTTGTGAGTTGATGATGTTCTTGTAAATGACGTAGCCGCGTCGGGTCTACCAAGGCTAGATGATGGATAAACGTGGTTAGGTGTTGGAACTCGTGCAACAGCTTGTCGGCCGCGAGTGGTCTGGAAGAGGATAGGTGACAGATGTCTGTGAGTTGAAGGACTGCGGAATTGACCACATTCGTGATGGGTTGTTGAAATCCGACGGTGGAACTGTTGGCGTGAACGCCGGTCTCGCATGTCTTGCGTTGTTCCACTAGTTGTGTGATGACTGCAATTAGTCGAAACAATTGCCGAGAGAGATTCCACAAAAATGGGCCAAAAAGGTTGCAGTTCGGGTCCATGGTCTGTTCATTGGACAGAAGCGAGGTAAGCAATCTCGACACCTGGCTGCGAATGGTGTCCAACGCATGCGGAGTCGTTCGTGCACCCGCGGGCATGGTCATCAAGGACGACGGTGTCGAAAGAACCTGTTCCAAGCAGGAAAGTAACAGACGTACACCTGTAGAGCTGGTGCTCTGATTGGACGAGAACACAGAATAAAGAAAAGAAAAGACGGAAACAATAGTGCGACGCGCTCGTGAGGGGTGTGTGTGTGAGTGCAAGAATCTACATGATACGAACAAGAAATGAAAGCCACTTGGTTACAAAACAATATCCCGAAAGGAAATTGAAAACATGTGTGTTTTTGTGATGGCGTTGGTTGAGATGTAGATTGACGCATGAATACAGAGAAGTCCTCATTCAAATGCGAACTACGACAGAGTTTCACAGTACTAGCTTTTGTTGTCCCTAGAGGCAAGCGAGTAGTCTGATGAGGGTAAACTAAGCAGTATACTCTACATCTGACCAACAAACATGATGCGCGGAAACTGAACTCTTTCGAACCCCTTTTGTGTGTGTTTCGGAGACATCGATTGAAAAAGAGACCAAGGTCTGAGCAAGAGGGGCCTTCTGCCCAATTTGACACAGATTACACACGTTGAAAGCAGCATTGTGGAACAGATCCACTGAAGTTAATCAGGGTTTATTTCCAGGGCAGAAGCCTGGTTATGGACCAACGGTTAGGTGATTGGCAGAGTCAGAAGGAATTGGGTGAGGGACGTGTGAGTAGGCGTCAGCGAAGGAAGATGTGTATTCGCAAATGATACTCCCCGACGAAGGTGGTTTGGTTGAACGTTTGACAAAAAAGTGTGACCCACAATTCCGTGGAAGGGTTTGTTCAGGGCCCCGACCCCTGGCCTCTGACTCAAAAGTCGGAACCGAGGAGCCGATGACTTAATAGTCTAGTCTACTTGGCTGCCTGACCCGAGAGCACACGGGGTAAGGCATTACTATTTCACTTCTGATGCGGCCGAACACATCAGATGCCTTTTGAGCAACATCAGACTCTTTGGTCTGAAAAGTATCAAGTAATGCACCGTCGGGCGATCGGAATGTACAGTATTGAGGGTTCACCTTCTTCGGGGGAAGGCAGAAGCGCTGTCTCCATAAGCATGGGCAAGTTGGTGGCCTGATAGAAACGGCTTACTTCTTTCACACTCTTATCACACAAGACAATACAACTTTACCCCCACATCGAGTCAATGACAAGGGGAACTGCGAGTATGCGCGCAAGTATTTCGATATATCACTGACCAGGATTTTAAGGCGTTTTTTTAGAGTAAAGCCAGCTGTGTCCCCTTAATAAGTCCATCGCAATCAGACGCAATCATTGCTGCTATCCCACATTAAGTTTACCGTTGAAGCGTCTGACCATCGTTTTATCGGACGCTGCAAGTGTAACTGACAGGTAGGGTTGTTTCAAACTCGACCAAAAATGGGGAAATCAACTGGGATTAGGATTACTGTTGCTCCATCCTTCCAGGTCTATGATGAAGCGATTTGATACAACTGCCGTGTGGCTAGACAGCGCGTGCAGACCGCGACGTCTAGTACATTAGCATTCCGCTCAGCAGACTCGTTAGTCGGTAGGGCCAACTGTTTAATTTCGGTTGCGAATAGAACGAGTATAATTTCCCCAACGAAACTACCCACAAGGTTACTGAAAACCCGTAGACAAGGCAGGACTGGTTTTGCCCTTCTCGGAGCTTATCAGGTTGATGCAGTTCCCGTTTTACTTGAACCCAAATCGTGCGAGAATACACATATTTGCAGGCTAATATGGTTTTCACGGGGGACTCAACTGAATCGCAGCTGAAGGGTACCATAAACGAGAGATTCAGCTGCGATTCAGTTGAGTATCCCGTTAGAACCGAAATGGTATGCAAATGGATGAAGCTTGGTTAGAACGAGTGTGCGGCTCTTGAATATGAGCAAAGAATATTCTTATCTTTGTAATGTACTACTCACAAGGTTGCTGAAAATCCACGGAATACTCTTGTCAATTGCTCCGGTTTGAAGCGTTTGACCGATCCGACTGGCGGTCAAATCACTATGCCACACGACTCATACGATCGTTATACTCTATTGACAACACGAGACAAGCAACTACAAAGGTCAATAACAACTCACAGCTCGTTCGTTGGAATGAGCTTCCCACAGCCATCCTGTTATACATCGTTCAGACTCACCAAACATGGCTCACCCTTACCTGCTCTCCCAGGAACCAACGGGATTTAAGAATCCTCACTTTTGGACTTGCCGATTTGGATGAAATCAACAGTTTAGGGTATAATTGAGTTAAGAAACGGCGAGTCACGCGTGATGTGCCTGCGCTTCTGACAAAGTTATCCATTCTAGAGACAAAATCACACACTACGGTTGGAAAATCGTAGAGCATGTCGGCGAAGGATACCCCCCCCCTTTCATGGTCGTTGGCTGGGTCACGAGACATCGGCCCCTTACGATATGGTGATCCAAATATGATAAACTCTACCCATGGTGATGCGAGTGTCTACCACCCGGTCAAGTTCGGTGTCCAGTCATCCACGTGTCAGGAGCATTCTGATAGGTCTCCCAAGAACATTGGATGCCACCTAATACGGTATTCGCATGATATATGCGAGATTTGCAATATTCCGCTGTAAAATGGGACCATCTCTAGTAGGGCTGTTGTGTTCGAAGGGTTCTACGCACGAAACTGATGAGATGCAGCTAATTGGACTGTTCTTGTCAACCTGATTCGGGTGCATGCTGCTACCTGGGTAGCGAGACATCAGTGCGGAACGGGAGGCGCCAGTAAAATCCATCGAGTTCAGGTGCCACATCCATTAGTTGTTTTATTGAAAATGATCGCCAAACTCGGTCGGTGTCAAGCTACCCGAAAGAAGCAACAGAGCTGAGCATTGCCAGGTCTAGAAAGGTGCAGTCGAGATGCTGGGTTTGGGCACGAACCACTGACCTTTCGCCCCCCCCCCCCGTCTCGAGCTCCTCAGCTGAAACCCGATGGAAAGGGATGAGTGAGTGGAGGTAACACCGTTCTTGTAACAAAATCAATTGCTGCCCTAGACATTAAAAAGACGATGGTGCCACCATCCACATGACGTGGATTGTGGCTATCAGACCAATGCCCCCACTGCAAATGAAGGTAGGCGACCGAAATTCCGTTCACAGCGCACAGTCATGGATGATTCTCGAATGTATCGAATCGAACCAACGTGCAGACAAAGAGACTTTGAAAACTGCACTGGATGGAGAATCCTGGGAAATTCATCAACACGATGTTGAGACGTAAGCCGACCCGAAGAAAGACAGATACAGGGGAAAAGGCTAAGCGAACAGCGAGTGATTTTAATTCAACGCAACAACGAACAACATGGGACGAGGAAAACGGGCAACCAATAGGAGCGAACAAAAAATCGGTGGAGCGATTCCTGTCCAAACGTAAAGGATTTGTATTTGTGATGCACTACTCAGCAACCTTATAAGTAGTGCATTACAAATACATGAGGCGTCCTGGTGCAGCACATTCAGTTGCCTGGGCACATCACAAGCGAGAGATTCAGCTGGGTTCCACATGAGTCTCCCGCAAAACCAAATGTGCTTGCAGATGAGTATAAAGGATTTGTTTGTGCGTAAAAACACAGTTGTGGTGAAATCAGGGTAATCGAAGTTGCTGTGAAATCATCGGAGTTACCGCAACTTCTGTGAGAAGCCGATGCACGGTTGTCAAACTAATCCAATGTGGATCCGAAAAAACGATTGACTGAACTGCGACATCAAAAGTCAGTCAACCATGTCATGTGGATCGTAGGATTGAAGGATGAGTACCCCTATATCCTGTCCGAGAGCGAGTAAATCAACCTACGGATGAGCAGTTCGTATTCGAACGGTTAAGTAATCAATTACTAACAGTAGAACTTCCTGAGCTCAGCGATGATAATGCCTACCATCAGGGATGAAACAAATGTGAACAGAATGTAGTCGCGCTCAACCGTTCTCAACATCATGGCTGTAGGTCATGGATATACGAGGGCTGGAATACTGCCAGGGCGCCCACACCTAGACAGGAGGATGATTAGGGTGCTCAGCCAAAGCCTTCGGCTCAAAAGCCTAACCGCAAGGCAGCGGTATTTGGCAGGGAAATGCAAGTACATTACCATTTCTACGGAACACGTCGCCACACATGTTCCAACCCCCAACAAAAAGGGTCAGGAGACTGTGTTCGACAGACGTCTTACCATTTACCAACCTGGTGTGAGAGACTGTGAGTGTCACGGGGACACTCTCCAGTATAGCTCAATGGATCGCTGAGGTGCGCAAACCGTTACACCACAGTAAGGTCCAGTCTCTTCACTCTCTCTCTCAACCGTTCTGCTATCTAATCTTTTCGTCCTCTGTGCGCGGTTGAGCATCCGACCACAAAAAAAAATGGAAAGAAATGAAAAATCGATCAATATGCTTACCGTTTCAAGGCTTTCCGCGCCGGTTCCCCAGTGCAAGGAGGCGGTCAACAGATCACACAGCGACGACGTGAGGAAGATTACTTCTTGCAAGGGATGTCCACATAGTGGTCTATCCACACCGCAGGAGATGCCGTTGTGAACTTGTGGTGGTTGAGCTGTTGCGACCACTATCATAGGTGGGTCACCCAAACGGATCAAACTGCTAAGCAGTGCTGGCGACGGGGGTAATGGGGGTGGAGGATGGACACACACCGAGGAGATTGTACGATTACAGCTGCGATCGTTGAAGGGATTATGTTTGGCAATGGTAACGAAGCCGGTGGTAAACAGACGATCCAAACGGTAGGCCAAGACGTGTTCTGATGGCGCTGACCAGGGAGAACGGAAAGGGGGATGATGGGTAAGCAACAAAAATATCATCCTTATCATATAGATGACTGAATCTTTGCTGGTCAAAGTTCCGATGAGAAACGCGCAAGTAATTCGATTGGATTGGTACCTCCGTATTGTGACTCTTAGACGTTTAACTACTCAGAAAGCGGCCCCGTAGAAATCCAAAGCCAATTTGATACTGCAAAATGAACAGTGGGAAACAAATTCTGTCATGTCCAACTACGTCGCAGTCATTGATATAGTTGAAATTTAGCTTCTGAGGAAGGAGGACATGAAGCAGAGAATGCGCGGTAGAACGCGATGTCCACTACACCGATTGTATTTAGAACGACAGTCGATGAGCCAGCCCTAACACCTGCTCGAATAGGGTGACATCAGATTCAAGGTGAAAACCATCAAAGTGAGAAAGAGGACGTCAATTAGGCGCTACAGATCTGCTTGAGGGCTTCAACCAAACAGTGGGTGGCGAGATTCCTTCATTATTCCATTGAAATTCATCCATCAGCCTCAATCTCCAGAGTTGTCATCTTCATTTTGTCACAAATACTATTTCACTAATGTCTCTTCTTTCGGTCAGCGATACACGCGGCTAATACAAGGTGTCTCATAATAGACGCAAAATTTGATTGGATGAGTGAACGTAGCAAACCATTATTAGTAGCCACATAAAGGAGGCTTTGCGTGCCAGTGTTGGCATTTTTTTCTGTCTGGGATGGATGTCAGTACGCGCATTGAAATTGCGAAACTCTATTATTCCCTTGGTAAAAGCGCCATCGCTACACTTCGTGGTTACAATACCAAACATGGTCTCATCAAAGATCCTTTCACCGTGTCGACCATTACACGCTTGATTGCGAAATTTGAGTCCACTGGATCTGCATTGAATTTTCCTGGCAAAGGGAAGAGGTCTCTGAATGATGAAAGAGCGCCCATTGTACAAAATGCTGTCGAAAAACTTCAGTCCCAGAGCATCATGGCATCTTCGTCCATAACTCAGGCGTCTCAGTTGACCGGCATTCCCCGCGCCTTCGTGCATCGTATTATGAGACGCCACATTAATCTCTACCCGTACCCTTTCACTTTATTACAAAACATCACAGAGGAAGACATGGAGCAACTGGCTGCTGGACAATGAAGAAATCATTCCCAACATTTAATGGGGCGAAGCAATTTTTTCTGTGGATGGCATAATCAACAAGCACAACTGCGTGATGTGGTCCCGTGAGGCTCCTCACGAGTACCTCACCCATAATCTCCATTCCCCCCATCTCCTCAAAGTGCCTCCTGCGTCCCTTTCTCTTTGATGCTACGGTTTCCTGCGACAGTTACCTCCATATGCTGCGGACGCATGTTATCCCATAACTCAAGCAGCACAAGAAGTCATCGACCGTCTTTCAACAAGATGGCGATCCACCGCACTACTCAAACCAAGTGAGAAATTACCTCCGAGAGCAATTTTCTGATGAGAGAATCATTGTTCGTGGATTTCCAAACTTTTGGCCCGCAAGGTCACCCGATCTCACACCTCTGGATTATTGATTTTAGGGGATGATCAAGGCTCGCGTATATCACGAAAGTCAACCGAAGAATTTGGTTGAGTTAAGAGCAAGAATCGAAGAGGAGTGTGCACGAGTGACGCTTGAAGAAGTTAAACATGCTGTGTCTCACATCTCATACCACCTCCAACTTGTTATAGAAGAAAGGGGCGGTTTTGTTTCAACATCTTTTGTAATGCCAGTTTGTTCGCAGTAAACCTCCATAATGCATGTATGTCCACATAAAAAATGATAAATGTTTGAATTGGTGTTGAAGTTCTACCATGAGTATTCTTTGTTGCGTCTATTTTGAGACACCCTGTAGAATGAACCAAAGTCAACTACAAGAAGAGGATTATAGTTGTTTGGGGAGGACAACCTTGTGTGTCAGACATAACCGGATGTACTTACTTGACGTTGAACAGATGGATTTCATGTCTGCCAACGGAGGAGCTCTTGCAGCACTGGAGGCATCCAAACTGATGTTCGCCTGGCTGACCAATCGGGGAGTACGATGAACGAATAGATCGAGTGGACCGACGGATGCGGTGCCATAACTTGGGAGTCTGATGGAACTGGGTCGACGTAACAAGCCTTCGTAGGAAATGCGCGTAGTGTCCAGATCGGATTTGGGCGCCGTGTAGACAGAGACCAAATCTACGCTGGTCAGACCATCGGGATCCGCGCTGCATCCAACTAGAGGGGTTGAGGAGAATAGTGAACGGGTGAACAAAACAGCGTGGTCACATGCACACAAATAGGATAAACATGGTTCAAAGAGTGAATACGTTCGGCGAGACACCTTTTGTGACCAAGCTAATTTTGCTTCAAACATTTACAGGAAAACCGAAGGACGGAACTTTTTTGTCATAATTCTGCGCACGCGTTTCGAACCCATGGGATACAAAGTTTGAGAATACCCGTCTCTTTGTGTCCCCTTGAAAGTTGGGAAAGAGACGGAAAGATCTGGGTTTGTTGACTGGTTCACATAGCTTGGTGATGGTAAGATTCACGAGAGATGAAGCACATTCTCAGAGCACGAGCAAACTTCTGTAAGATTTTGCGGAATATTGTTTGACAACTCGGAACGGATTAACTGTCAGATTGAGGCGACCGGACATGATCACGTCCCCCAAAACCCAGGTTGGAGAGGGATTCATCGTCTTGACTGGGATTCTTGCGTATGATCTGAAACCCTACAGGAAGTCGTGCGTAACCTGTCTTATTGGTGAGAACGGTGTTGCTTTTAGGTTAGACTGCTGCTTCGCTTCTTTGTTGGCTACGGTTCGTAAAGAATGAGGAGGGAGATTGTGCTGATGGCAACGAATTCCCATATGATTCTGGGATCTCTGAGAACGTTTGGTTTTTTTGCAAGCCATCCCACTCTCCTCTTTCTTTCCACTCATAGCCGGTTCTTTTTCACTCACGGTTTCGTGGCATTCGAATATGAGTATGTATCTGTAGAATACTTCGACGTATTCAGAAGAGCCCACTTGAGTGACGCGCAAAATCACAAGCCAGAAATCGAGGATTCTTGAGATCTATTAAAAGATGCGGTACTACGTGTATAAAATACATAATAAAAGGGGTACAAACCTCAAATTATGGGGAGTTCCGTCTAAACTGTTGCACGAAGTAGTTCAAGTTCAAAGAAAGCCCGAAGAAGATGGTAAATCGATCTTAGTTTGCGACACATGCCTGGGCACAACACGTGGTAACGCAAAACGGTCAAGAAGCGCGCGTAGTCGACCAAATTGGTTCGACAAGTCAAGGGTTAAAAGTTCATGAGGGATTACAAATGCATATCGAGTCTATGAGTTAAACACAGTAAACAGCAGCAGACAAAGGAAGAGTCTGACCGGGGGAAAGGAAGTACATGGTGATGAAATGCATCAGAGATGGACACAATACCCAGTTTCGAACATCCCCCAGCACAAGGTTCGCTAGCTCGCTAGATTCGAGAACACCGAAGTGCGTTGAGCAATTGATCAGCTCCAAAGTGTGAATAGTGCCCGCTGGTTAATTTAATGACAGATCAAGATATACACTCATTTGCAAATCAATTTGGTTTTCACGGTTTTCCGTTCCAAACCGTATTATGGAAGAGGTTGTGAGTCAGTTGTTCTCCCTCGCTAAAAGACTAATCAAATTTTCGAGAAATACACTCATTGCAACGACAGATTCAATTGAGTCTCCCGTGAAACCCAAATCGATTTGCAAATGAGTGTATGTATCGAAAACAGATCAAGATAGTTTTGCAAATCGGAAACTGAGGACGACAGTGCTACGAGTTTCAGTGATTGTACAAACTCAGTTGACCGGTCGCCAGGATGTGTGAGTACCTTGTGGGTAGTTATGGGGGCACACTTGTTGTTGTCCACACAATATTAGCTCACTAGTTCGGGCAGCTTGAGCTGGTGTCATCATTCTGGTCAGTCCATAACAAAAACAGAAGATACCAGGCCCGATTTTTGCCCTTACCATGGAACACACCGGCATCGCGTACGCTTGGTTGTACTGGAAGGGGAATCTGGTCGTGCAAGGCGTCTCCCGTGAAAACCAAATTGATTTGCAGATGAGTGTATTTCTCGAAAACAGTGCAATTTGGGTTCAAGTAGATCATAAGGTTGACGGAAACTCGGGGACTGCGCCTACCTGATGAGCCCCAAGAAGGGCGAAACCGGTCGTGAGCTGTCGAAGAGTTTTCAGCAACCTTGTGAGTAGTTTCCTTTATGAAAATATACTGCGATATCTCGAATATCGTACCAACTGAAACATGAGGCAGCCTGTGTGCAGCGCGTTCAGCTGGAGGACATCATAAACGAGAGATTCAATAGTCTCCCGTGAAACCCAAATCGATTTGCAAATGAGTGTATGTATCGAAAACAGATCAAGATAGTTTTGCAAATCGGAAACTGAGGACGACAGTGCTACGAGTTTCAGTGATTGTACAAACTCAGTTGACCGGTCGCCAGGATGTGTGAGTACCTTGTGGGTAGTTATGGGGGCACACTTGTTGTTGTCCACACAATATTAGCTCACTAGTTCGGGCAGCTTGAGCTGGTGTCATCATTCTGGTCAGTCCATAACAAAAACAGAAGATACCAGGCCCGATTTTTGCCCTTACCATGGAACACACCGGCATCGCGTACGCTTGGTTGTACTGGAAGGGGAATCTGGTCGTGCAAGGCAAGCGTTCTATCACAGCCACACAAGCACATTGTACATTGAGCGAGTTTACCAGATTCATCGAACGACGCGGGAGTGAACCACGGGGCTAGCACTCCTCTCCCACGTGTGTACTAACAGCAACAGTCACGGTAGGGTGAGAACACGACTGCCCAACTGAACTCGGTTACTTGGGAAGGAAATTAAAGTTATCAAAGTGGGTTGCCTATTCTGGTTTTTTTTTCATACTCGGCAGTTTATGATCGTTCACGACCGGAGATTATGCGCAAAAAGGTAACCACCACAAAGGTAGCCGGGAATGCCACAGAACCACAAGCGAACGCTCTAAACGCCTTACGAAATTCGGGCTGCAACACCCTTCCGGTGCCTGACTGCCATACCACCCGAAGGTTGCACGAGAGCTGGGATACTGTCAGGTTGCCCAAGCAGAGGTCGGGTTCGAACCACAGACCTTTCGGTCAGTAAATTCGCGCTCCAACCACTTGGGCGCTCTAACCACTCGCCCCCTTCTACAGGATAATAGCACACATCCATAAAAACGGACCGTACTGACCAGCTGGGGAGAGGGCTACCAGTTAAACGTAGGTTTTTTCAGCCCTGGACGAAAGTTGATTGGTCCACGAAACTGACATCCAACAGGGAGAGGGTTGGAAAAACACACTGGGGAACGTGAAACAAAACAGACGAAATAAGCATATTGATCGAAAACGGGCTGAGACTTACCGAAAACCTGCAACATCTTACAGGACTGTAACATTTCCGACCGGTAGAGTGCCACATCAACCATGCGGGCCATCGCTCCAGACGATGGAGGTGTTATCGGTACGATGCGGTTGAACACCTATAGGTGGGCAGACAGAGTGCAGCAGAAACCGAGTTAGAACAGACACGTGATCGGAAAATTAATCGACTCAAGCTTAACGACCAAATGTCCATACGTACCTTGATGAACTTGGGCCACCGAGTCGCGTACTCCTCGGTTGCTGCTGGTAACCCTATCCGCACACCCACAATAGCGGTCTCTGAAGGAGTTCGGTTGTGGATTTCAATGATGTAGGCAACTTTGTGCGACGAGGGACAACCAGTTGCGTTGGAGCCGGACGAACTGACAGAGGTCCAAGCTCCTGTCACAGGACTTCCAGGTGTGAGTAGACGCCGCCGGAGCTGATCCCGATTATACGTTTGAAGCAACTCGGCTCCCGCGAAATCCACCTAAAGTTAGGGGGGGGGTCGAATGAAAAACGGCACAGGAAAAATGGCTGTCTTGAATGTCGACGTGAAGCAGTAGAATGACTCGAAAGCGAATGGGATGATATATATATATATATATATATATATATATATAT
>NW_008751945.1:328799-379545 GCF_000715545.1 Opisthorchis viverrini
AGCGCCCCCCACAAAACACAGATATATATATATATATATATATATATATATTACATTAAACGACTCTAAATCACTTGGCTCACCCTAAACAAACACTTATATCGCTCAGTCAACGGTACGGACAAGGAGATTGGGTGCATTCCCGAAAGAGATTTGAACCAACCCTGGGTTGTGTCATGTTTGAACCCATCTTTGGAGGCCTGCAGTGTAACCGTGGCACTTTTTGATTGGGATCCCTAGGACACACCAAAAAGGGTCCACTGAATGACTCAATCGACTATTCCAATAAAGCTTACAGATCGTTTAGGTGAGTACTAGCCAACAGGTGAACAATCTGTGGGTGCTGCGCCCTTTCAACGCGCAGCTGTCGTGCAACGCGAAGGAAGCCTAGACAGGAGTAGTCGAGATGTCAAGGTTCGAACCAGGGACCTTGTGACCAGTAAGCTCAAGGTCACTACACTACACGGATGTCGTCCGCCAAGTTACAGTTGGCGGTCTACCAAAAAAGAAATCGCTCAGCTCTAGTGCCCTTTCAGTGTCCAACTGCCACCCGAAGGAAGCACGCGGGCTGAGTGAGATACTGCTAGCGTGCCCAGGCCTAGACAGGCAGAGGTCGGGTTCGAACCGCAGATCTACCGGTAAGTAAATTCGCGCTCTGACTACTGAGCCATCTCGCTTCCCGGTCAACCAAGGTCGTGTGCACTCTGCCAAAATCAGTATGGTAGTAGTATGGGGATACTTGGCAAATTTTAATTGAGGTTCCGTCTTATCAGTAAGGCATGCTTCTCAAGAAATCTCATGTGAATATTCAGTAATCTAGCTAAGGACCGTATGATACAGTAGCGTCTTACTGTCCCGTGTCCCATTAACTGTGTCCGAGGTGCGGCCACCTAGAGTGCTTGTGGTAGGCTAGTATTAAACTCCTCTTCGTCTCCGATTACCCCAGTTTTCACCAGGCAAGGAAGCCCCATTTTTTCTTGTCTGATATCGTCGTCGATGATGGTCGTCTCACCAGATGACTCTGGTGAGAGACAGAGCTAGGCAATGAGACGAGCGTGGCCTCAAGGTAGAAAGAATAAACTGAAGCTATGACAGAAACACGAGAATTCGAAAATACACGTTGTGTGTTTAGATGAGATTGGAGCTCGAGATGGCTCGGTGGTTGGGGTGCGGAATTACTCGTTGAAAAGTCCACGGACCGAATCCACTCCTGGCATCTCGATGGCTCCTGTCTAGGCTAGGGCAACCTGGCACTATCTCAGCCCTCGTTCTTCCTTCAGGCAGCTAGGCACTGGTGTTATGGCTGAACGATACGGTTGGAGTAGGCAGCTGGTGAGGTATCTGATCAGACTTCGTACTAAACTGTCGTACGAGGATGTCACTGAGTTGCATATGCACACCAGTGTGAGCGTTTGTGGCGAATAGACGGAACAGTCTCGTTGCAGCGGATAAATGCAATTTATCGTCTGAAAAAGATTGTGGCGACAGGTAGGGTAAATCAGTACGGTGCATGACAGTCACATTTATCATCGAACGAGGAAATTGTATTCGGGATTTCAGACGCTCAGAAGCTATGACTAACCAGGCTTCAAGAAGAAGACGAGATAATGAAAATCTGATGGCTAAGCAGACCTTGGTGAGCGAGCAATCACGAAAACTGACTTGTGAGCTGGTACGTGCCCGGACGGACAGCGTGTTAGATTGTGGATTACAGCAGTTAAAGAGGATTGACTCAGTAAGACAGTGAAACTAGCCAGGATATCTAGTTCTATGAGCTCGTCAGGGATCGCACGGATGAAGATGATGTCAACTGCATTGGTGGCGAAACGAAACTGAGCTCGGCGAACACATGCAAGCGTCTGTCTGGTGATGATGATGGTGATGATGATGATGATGGACAAGATAATGGGTGCTGAAAAGATCATCGATAACTAACACGAACCTCTTCCGTTGAGGTCACGTGCTCGAAGAAATCAGCTGGTAATGGTCCAACCGAGGGAGATTCAACAAGACGTCTGCGAAGGGCTTTATTCGGTTTCTTTGGAACTGGAAAAGTCAACAGAGCCTTTGGGAGGTCCGCGGTAGCCAGGTCCCAAATTCCACCTTGTTCGAGACCAAAGTTCAGGATACCACCCGTGGACAAAGCAGCACGATCCTTTGAACAAAGGCATTCTAGGCGGTTGTGGAGGCCAGACAACAGCTCTGGTGAACACATGCTTGGTTGCCACCAAAACTGTCCAGGGTATGTGGATAGCGGTGAGGATGTTTCGGGATAGACGGCAGATTCCGTGTTGTAAACCACCGACCTAGAAAACGATGGAAAAGAATGAATTTGGTGGGTTGGACTGGAACTGAACGGGGATTTGAACGGGATTACAACATAGGGGTATACACAAAAGACCAAGGGGATTGCCATTCCTTTACGAAGCCATTTTCCCGCTGGCGAGATGGACCAAGTGATTAGAGCACGAATTTACTGACCGGAAGGTCTGTGGTTCGAACCCGACCTCTACCACTCGACTTTCCCTTTCTAAGCTTGAGCGACCTGGCAGCATCCCAGCCCTCGTGTCTCCTTCGTGTGGCATGGCAGCTAGGCACTGAAAGGGTTCTACAGCTGGACGACCCGGCTGACTTGTGGGACGAATGGGTCAACCCAATGATGGGCTGAACTCCATTTCTTCAAGCGATAGGATTGTGCAAGATGTTGAAGGACAGAATATCATTCAAAGAACGGTCAACTGACACTGCACACACACACAAACGGAGCTCTGCTGGGCTACCGAAAACCGGTCTCAGCTCACCACCTTGTTTCTCAACTACCTATCTAGGTGTCCACCCCGTTTCCTCCTACTTTTATAGGTTACAGCCGGATACTGAGCGGGAAACTACAAACCTAGTGGACTTAAACGTTATCATGCGCTCAAATTCGTTGTTCTTACAATATTTTAGCGTGATCCAATGTCGGAAACCGCCAACCTGTCTCTCTCAGCCGTACACCTTCCGGTGCCCAGCTGCCATGCTACCCGAAAGAAGCACGAGGGCTGGGATACTGCCAGGTTGCCCAAGCCTAGAAAGGGGAAATCGAGAGGCATAGGTCGGGTTCGAACCACGGACCTTCTGGTCAGTAAATTCGCGCTCTACCATCTCGCCAACCTGTAAGATTTGTCAGCGATTTTGAGTTCTCCATTTCCGTAGTCAGCGATCGACGTCAAGCAGTTGTTTGCAAAGGGGGCTGCAACTGGGTATCGAGCCTGCCCATACCATCAGGGCTTAAGCGCGTCAGAACCCAACACCACCGCACACCGGTGGCTTCCCGTTACTAGTTTGTATTGGTCGCTGGATTGTAAAATGTAGGTTCACATCGCCCTTGTTTAGACAACCCGTCTGTCCTGACACAACTGCTCTGTTGTTATTAGGACTCATCAGTAATGTATATCCTTGGCCGAGCCGGGGTCCGATGCGAGCCTGTTACCACTACTCCACCAGCGCAAGCTGAACACAACTGAATCACACGTCTAAACGGGAGAATGTGTTCACGTTTGAGTCAATCTTTGAAACACGGACGACACATTCGTCAAATCGACTGGCCACGAACTGAAAGGTTCACCTGACAGAGGGACTCACCTGGGTCGCGTGGAATGAGCAAGGAGACGACCGTCGGCGGTCAGGAGAAAAGTTATCGTCCGACCAGCCAGATTTTGTTTTCCAGGCCAGTATACAGAACACGAATCGAGAAGGGACGTCTGGATAGGAGCTAAGAACGAAATGGGAAAAAATCAAACACCGGTTCTATCCTTGTCTTCGTATCTTCTCTAGCCGTGATTAGGTTAAAATACACAGAAGTCGGGCACGTCCAACTGAAAGAGTGACAGGTAAACAGTAGAGCTGGACAGTTGTCTGGCTCAAAGTTACACAACACATCAATAAAAATTGCAAGACAACGTGAAAAACGAGCAGTCTGATACAAGCAGACATACCCACGGACGCGGTAAGTTCTTCGCCAACACGCTGTGCAGCATCCGCGGTGGTTGTTGGTGTAGTTGACTCGGACTGTCTCTTGGAGCGTCCCGATCGCGAGGAGCCTAGCGTTGTTTTTGAAGTCGGAAGTTGAAGCGGTTGAACCCAAATCTGATCGGGCTCTACAGCCAAAAGCACTGGTTTGTGGGGCAGTGTGTTTGTCACACAAGCAGCCGCGGAGCCTTTGGAGTTCGCGTTGCTTACATTGGATAACGAGACCGCGCTTATCAATCCCGGGTGTCCGCCCATAACTTCACTCCACCGTGTTATGGGGCCGATGGCCGGTAAAACGGAAGGCCCGGTCATTCGATTGTTAGGTTCGGCGGAGAAGGGCTGGCTTGGCAAGTCAGATGGATTGATTGCACCACGTGCAGCAAACAGGAGCGAGGTGACAGAGCTCTCCGCGGAAAGAAGTCCGAATGGAGAGGAGCTGGAAATAAGAAGGATGAAGTGGATTATTTCTTGACGAACATCAAAAGCAAGCAGGCGCCCGACCGGAGTGAGCTAATTTCAAGAAGCCTACCTGGATAGAGAATGCGTGGGATGATTGTCACGTGGACCAGTGGCTAACAGAAAAGAGTAGGTGATCTTCAGTTGCGTTGTAGATGCGGTTGAGAGTGAATTATCATCACTGACTGCTGGCAAATGGATCGCACTGGCCACCGAGTGTCCAGATTGGTAGGCATGCAGCAACAATCCAAGAGAAGCCACATAGTGTAGTGAGACTCCACCGCCACCAAGAACACCGGTATTGGGGTTGCGTTGTAAACCAGGTGGAGCAGGGTCCTCATCGTCATCGCTATCCACAGCACGTAGTGTTAGTACTTCAGGACTCCAGTCTAGCCATTCGGCAAGGTAGAACGGGTCAGTTGATGACATACAGTCTGGACCAAGTTGCTGATTAGTGGAAAAGGGCAGCAAAGGCGGGACAAGGAGGAATGTGAATTAGGTAAGCAGAGCCAAGAGAGTATTGTACCTAATGGGATTTTTTGGGTTATCATAATTGAGTAGTGAAAGATTTTCAACTTCAGTGACATAGGAGGAGAAATCTCAGTGCTAAGTGCGATCAAATTTGGTTCACTAGTGAGTAAGGAAGTTAAAATGGCCGTTGCTATACGATTTCGTGGAAACCAGTGGCACTCCTGAAATTGCGAAGCACTATAAAACGCTTCGCACGGGTGGAATGTGGGTCCAAGAAGCAGCCAGAAAAAGAAGACCGAATGGATAAACCAGCCGAAGAACCCCCAAAAGTACAATCGACTGATTGTGTTTTTGAGACAACCTTTCTTCGTGGAGTGGTGAGAAAAATATGACCATTGTCTGGGATAAATCAGTGGTTGGAGCGCGAATTCGCCGACCAGAAGATCCGTGGTTCGAACCCGACCCCTGCCAAGTAACAACTTCCAAACCAAATCGTGCGGACGCAAATAACTTGTAACAGATGATGAGAGGGTTACCTGGTATAAAAGCGATCCCATTTTCTTGGCCATAACGACAAGATGAACACCCCATTCTTGCGGATACGGTTCACTATTGGTTGATGTGGTTGACGGAGCACTTGTGCAAGCTGGCCCTTTGTACGGCAGACGGACGAAGGTGGCGTCACAAAAGGATCCCTCCACGGGCTTGAAGTGATACTTTGGTTCTTTGGGGCTTTGAAAGATATCGAAAATCTGGAAAAATGGAAGAGTGGGGGCGTGTTTGTTAGTTATGGCTGGGCAGTCAATTCCAGCTACACGCTCGACAACTTAATGTTGAAAATGGCGTAGAAAGTTTGCCGAATCACGGGAAGTTCACTCGACATGGTTGGTGCCATCGATGGCAAGCATAGGTTCTGCTACGTTTGTGATCGGTTGGAACTGGAAAGTAGCTAGACAGCGGCGTGGTCGGGATTCAAGAACCACTAAATCTGCCCAAACCAACGAGAGCAGGTGAAAGCATCAGGACCAACATAGAAAGAATTACGACAAAATATCCTCACCTGAACAGAGCCGGAGGTTAGTAAAGCCAAAAGGCTGAGCGAATCCGGAAGCCAGACAGCTTTGATCAGCTGTTCGCCTCTGTCCTCACGTTTGGGGCTGATCGATATGCGTCCGGTGATCTGTCCGGTTGATGAGATGCCCAGAACAAAACATTCCTGTGGAATGGAAAGGATGAGATCACGTGAATGAACTCTTTTCGCCTTATTCGTCATTCAATCAGCTGATGGGACTGAGCCTACTGCTTTTTTGTGTCATTGTTTACCTTCGGAAACCGGTAGGATAGATTGCAGGCAATCAATCAACTAGAAGAGGTTTGGTGTCAACTTTTTTCGACTCGACTGACAGTAACGTATTGCAGAAACCGAACTAGGGGGGGGGGGCGTAACAGCATATACCGTGTGAACGAAGTGGACAGACTGTATTTGTCACGACTTTGTACCGACCCAATAAGAGGAAACGTTTACAATGTGTTAGGCGAAAATCCACACGGGTCGCTGTTTACCGCTCGCAGTCAGATGCTGCTACGGCCGAGAAGTCCATCCCACGCAAGATTGGCCAAGAATTTGGGACGCTTGCCGGTCCGGCATCAAGGTGAGATCTGATTGGTCGAAAGTCTGGACCCAACAACCAATTATGACCCAGTGTTAGCCGAATACCGGTTGCCAATGGCGCATGCAGGAAGCGTCAGAATTTCCAGAAAGTTGTTTACGCTGGCGCTATAGATATGAAGCACTGCACCTGGGGCACATTTGGTGGTTGTTTTGACGTGAACACTAGCTTGGGAGGCTCACACCGAGATCTAAGCTGAGAAAAATACCGTTACTACACAATGATAATGTTGCACACTGGGAAAAAACCTACCCATGCTCCGCATACAGCAAACTGCGCCTGACTAACAGGATTCACTGCAATAGAAAGAACGTCAAAACTGACGGAAGCGACCGAAGCGCGTTGGAGCTCGGAAAACGGTATGGAGAATGGCTGGAAAGGTGCGGTCAGTTCGCTCGAACCCGAACTGATGGCAGAAAGTAACTCCCAAGCGGACTGTCCAACGGACGGTGTACCATCGGTGGTGGCCGGTCGGATGCGACGCAGATCTTCATGGAGATGGTAATGTCGAGAGAAAAAAACGAAAATTGCAATCAGGACAATATACCCGCTTAATAGTTATAACAAATTTCAGAGGGAGCCCTTCTGCTTTCCGTTTTTGGATGAGCGTGAAAACACCTACCAGTACGTAGCCAAAAGCTGCATGATCTCTTTTTCATACAGTATCGATAAATGCATCCACAGTAAAGTTACTAGCTGGGAGGTCGTGGGTTCGATTCCCCCTCGGAGATTGGTGGGATGCTTATAATCTTTAAAAAGCTTAAAACAGCTGTACAGTGCCTTCCAATACTAACCGGTTTCAAGACGAAACTTTGATTAAAATTGCATTTACGTTAACAATCAACACCTAGTGTATTCAATACAGGAAGTGGGAATAGTCCGAAGGTGCTCAGAAGCCTGCCACAAATTCCTTAATTCAGCGGATTAGTACGACTGCACGCTAGTATTATTCGGTCTGCATTGGGTTGCGATTTTTTTTAAAAAAAACATCGAATCAAGTGGGTTACCAGTCAAAAAATCTCAGTGTGCAAATGAGATTTCGCCTCTACGTAGGCTGCGTGAAGGATGATAGGGTTCGTGAACTGTTAGTGCAATTTTCGATACGAACAAGGTCGAATATAATCCATAAAATGGACGTTCATGATGACGAAGATGGCTAAATAGTTAACGCGCGGATTTACTGACCACGAGGTTCGAACCCGACCTCTGCCTCTTGAGTTCCTCTGTCTAGGTTTGGGCAACCAAGCAGCATCCCAGGCTTCGTGATTTCTTCGGGTAGCATCGCAGTTAGGCACCGAAAGGGTGTTACAGCTGAGCGTTTTTTTTCATGAGAGGTTACTAAACTTTCAACCTCTCAAATCCGCCTGCTGACAATCGCCAGATCTAGTTCCCGGATAACGCAAACTGAGCGATCAGCACCGACACAGTACTGGAATCCGGTGAACGAGCGTAAACTTCGCGAGGTGGGTGACCAACATCTGGGCAGAACACAGTATCACGACATAGTATAGAAATGGTTAAACTCGGCTGGGAAGAACGTACCTTTTAAGTTTTCAGGCTGATACAGGCTTCCTTCGCAGGGGGCTAACGAAAGAGAAGAACGGTCTAGCCGACCGTGCCGAGTACGAAGTAGCGCAGTAACCAAACGTAATTTTGCCAGTTCAAGCATCCCATTATCTTGGTAACGAGCTAATTGGCACAGGATGTGATCCAATTTGTAGATGTTGAGCATACGTCCACCTTGAGCTACATCTGACAGCGCCGGGGTTGTTGTGCTGGCGGCTTCTGGGCGAGGTGCATTTAGTGTTAGTTCGGGGCCCGTCACGAGCAGGAAGTGCGAATAGACATTTTTGGTAGGCTGAAAGACGCGAAGGACCGACATAATTGCCCCGCTACTTTTTGTCGCCGTGGACGGAGTTTGAGGGGTTCCAGGAGTCGGTGCACTCAGATTCCGGTGGGCCAACAAATCCATCACAGACTGAGTCGAATTGGACGGAAACAACAGTCGAATAGCCTCTTGACTGGTTCCGTTTCCGAGGCTAAGGAAAGACAACATGTTGGGATTAGGTGAACTGGAGTTATCGTCCGAATTTGCCAGTAGATTAACCAAAGTTTGGAGCAGGATGGACGGATTTGAAGATGGCGTAACTTCGGAGGACTGGGTCCCACCCCGGGGAGATAGCACAGAAAGTTCGGTCGCGGGTGCGAACGATGAAGGTGCTGTTGGTGGTGGTGGTGCGCTAGAGGGCTCTTGTGTGGTAAACTGTACTTCAGCGGGCGGTTCCGATGATGCTGAAACTAGTAGCCTAGGCGACTCAGCGGACGTTTTCCGGAGGGATTTCGAGTGAGGTGTCATCCGAGGGGTGGCTGGAATGAGGGGAGAGCGGCTGGAGAGGCCTAAGAGATCAAGAGCATGAAGATTGAAGTCGAATGCAAACGAGCTACCGGTCACAGGATGAAGAAGCACACGACCAACAGAAAGGACCCGGAGCCAGATATCCTTGTGGGCGTCGGACATGTTGGGAATCGGAGCCTAAACAATGGAGGGCAGAAAATGAGAGCCATTTCTGTTGTCAGTGAATACGAAGAAAGCGTGACATTTAAAACTGGTGGATCATATTGGTTTGTTTTCCGTTTTACACCGAGACCACTGATACTCAAAAATGCTAGCAGTACTGAAAGTGGACCAGGGTGCGTGCCTGACGCAATCAAACAACTGGTTACCAGGAACTGGGCTTCGTTCAATGGTGACTGGACTTCGGTTGTGACCGAAGACCGGTTCTCTCCCAAGGAAAAGGGTCCATTCTAATCTGGATGTTAGAACCAGTAACACCAGGTGCGTAGAGAGAGCTGGTCTTTCTCCCGAGTGGAAACATCACGTCGGGAAAATCCGCAAGCAAGAAGGTCAAGCAAACACACTGTCTTACCGAGATCTCGTGACACAACCGAACTACTGGAGAAGCCTCTCGTCGACAAGAAAGTAGGCGCCGTAGGGCTCGTCGCCGTTCCTCTTGCGGTGTAGCTGAACCAGATATCGAAGTAGCCAGTTGGTCAACGAGGCTTGCGGAACCTGGAACGAAAATCGACCTGAATCATGGCACCAATTTACAATGGACAGAAAAAAGAACCAAATGAGTGCCAAGGAAACCCGTGATTTTTCACGTCATAGAACCTTACAGTTCCTTGAATTATTGATTGACCACAGCTGCAGGATAGCGATGGTACGTTGGGTGTAGAAAAAAGTTCACTGGGCCAAAGAGGCTGATTTAACATCGAAGCACTACGGAGAACATGGCATGAAATGACCGTTTTTTTACCGGAAGGCTTGACCAGGAATGTGGGATTTTGGTAACCATGGCGAAAGAAAATGGTTATCAGGTCAGGTTCATCAGAAATCAGAGTAACAGAGCACAAAAGTACTCCCGTCCGCCGCCTCACCAAGGTGACAACGCGAAGTCAGTGGGAATAGAACGCCTTCACTCGACCGTGGAGCGTGCGTCTCCAGCATACGGCAAGTTAAAATAGGAGATACCAAATAGGAAGTAGTGTAAAAGATACCATCTTCAAAGGATAAAGCTTTAAAGAGTTGTGAGGGGGTAGGGGTTGGGACTTACCTTCCTGTGGACCACACAAAAAGAGTTTAGTGGCATGAGGCACCAGACGAGAAGTCGATAGAAGAATTATCAAATTCGTCCGGCATTTTTCGGCTGGGTCGGTATCGATCTGGTGGAGGGTAAAAACGGGATTGGTGGAGAAATGTGCGCGTCAATATAGCATCAAAATTGAGCTAGACTGGAGCGTATCTGAGGCATAGTGTCATTCCTCCTCTTTCGGCCGTAGCACCCTTCCTGTGCCTAACTGCCATGCCACTCGAAGGAAGCACGAGGGCTGGGATACTGCCAGGTTGCCCAAGCCTAGACGAGGGAAGTCGAGAGGCAGAGGTTCATGCATTTCAAGTCCCTGAATGAAGCTGAAGTTACCAAGAGCCGATCAATGAATGGCTTTGTGACGAACGAAGCAAGGTACACAAGATGGGAAGCAACGAAAGGGTAACCTGGTACAACTTTCTTACGTTTCGTGGAGTTTCCTAGTCCTGTTAAGATGAATCGATTCGGTCACGACTACAAGTGTTAAACCACCTCGCGTAAATCGCTTAAATCCTTGGAGTTTCGCCTTTCAGCCGCGAACAGAATTTCTCGGACCGAACAAACTTAAGATTCTCCCACCGAAACTCTCCTCGCATTGTATCAAGTTCTGTAAAACTCATTTTTTCCACCATCAAATCCCGCGATGCGTAAACAAAGTGGATGTTGGGGGCGTAACATCGACGAAGTTGTTACCGTTTAAGGGAGCACCCAACGGTTTTTGACGAATGGTGTCGTTCGCAAAGCCTACTCTGGGCGTAGCATGCTTCGGAAATATCGTCTTCGAGTATGATGAATAGGTGCACATTGTCTAAGCGAAGTTTAGCAAAGTGGGGTAGCAAAGAGTGGCATCAACGCCGCCACAGGTGTCTACAGCTTCCTAGGTGAACGAAGCTGCCGCTAAGTTCTACAATGCCGTTATCCAGGGTGAGAGCAGGCACAGGTTTATGTCAATTCTGCAGTAAAATGGTCGCTCAGCTGTAGCACCCCTTCGGTGCCTAACTGCCATGCCGCCCGAAGGTTGCACGAGAGCTGAGCCACTGCCAGGTTCCCCAAGCCTAGACAGGGGAAATCGAGAGGCATAGGTCGGGCTCGAACCACGGACCTTCCGGTCAGTAAATTCGCGCTGTAACCACTTGGGCCATCTCGTTCTGTAGTAGAATGTTGAATTTTGTGGGCGAGGAGCACAGACTGTACCACGCCATCACGGCTGAACATGACTTAACGGAGCTTGAACCTTCTGAGAGGTAAAAGTAATCAAAACAGTTTTGTCTGTGATCGTTAAACTTGTCTCCTAATGGTAGTTCTACACATTGGCTCTTCAATGCACCGTCAACAGACAAGAAATTAAGGCGGAATAGGGATGATGGGCAACCTTGTCACACCGGGTTGAAGACGAGAGAGAAAACTGGCCGCATACCCTACCGAGGTTTGTCAGCATCACGCCTTCTAGTTAAATCCCAACACTAAACCGGCATTCCAATGAAACTTTCAATCGATCGAATTGAAAGGTGCTCCGACATCCCTGAACACAGCGACTCTAGGACTACAATGTGCCTAAATGTTGTAACACGTGAAGAATGGCGGATATTCGATCAATATATATATAAATACAACTAGTCTGCCTGTTCCCAGTGTTTGCCAGATGATTTGTTAACAACAACTTAGATGCAATCGAAAGCATACATGATTCACATTATTGCTGTACAAATTACGGAGGAGGGGGGCTTCTCAAAAGACAATCTTGTCTTGCTTAATTGCGCTGGGAGGTGGTTATCTGGGGCCAGTGCTTTGTAGCGAGGGATCTACGCTAAGGAGATGCATAAATTGTGAGGACCGCCGGTTGGTGTGTAAATGTCCAACTTCAGCAGACGATTGGCTAATCTGTGCCCAAAGGTGCTCTGCTCATCGGTGGTCTGTCGCTAACACCCAAACTGTGGCGCGAATGGGATGGAGCAAGTTTCCAGACGGCAATGAATTTCATTCCCAAATCGTGTTCCGATCACCAAGCTACATGACCAGGCTACAATGTTGCTCCTGGTCTGTTGTAGTAGTTGGTTAGGAAAGAGATCCACTCGTGAGGCATGATGCTAGTTTGTGTCAGTCTTGTGCAAACAGCTCGTGGACAGTACCAACACACGTGTTCCACTGTAAAAGGTAGTCTTTCCACCCACACTCTCTGTCACACTCATTCAGGCAGTCTGAATGGAAACCGACATCGATTAGCATACATATCTTGCAAAGTGTTCAACCAGGAGCGGTGGGGATCACCCGGTCCCCATCCTGGAA
Organism: Opisthorchis viverrini; assembly: GCF_000715545.1. Taxonomy (NCBI): domain Eukaryota; kingdom Metazoa; phylum Platyhelminthes; class Trematoda; order Opisthorchiida; family Opisthorchiidae; genus Opisthorchis; species Opisthorchis viverrini. Next base: position 341,341 of record NW_008751945.1, read on the forward strand.
TCGAAAGTCGCACCGACAGCATCCAAACCTTTCGTAATTTCCTTTATAACCTCCTGTCGGGTACAAGGTTGGCCAGTCTAAATTAGGCACGAAAACAGCACTCTCTTCGGCAAAAGATGATTTGGCATGGGCAATACATGGCCAAACCAACGCCGCTTCTAGTGATAGACTCATTCTTCAATGAAAGTACCCGATGCACTACCGAAAATAGGCTTTCTAACTGCCTCGTGGCGGATTCGCCGACACCAACCCAAACAAGCCATGGTTCGGAAACAAAGATTGTCGTACACTGAAGGCGTCTCAGTTCCAGTTTCGCTGTTTGAATAGGCCAATTATGGCAGCCATACAAAAAAACAGCCCGCACTGTAGCTTGAGACACGTCCCATGAGATTCGGGGTCACACCACTTTGACGCCATAGGTGTGTCAAATTGGCAAATGCAACATGGGTCTTGTAGATTCGTGCATCGACCTCATTTGTCACGCTACAATCAGAACTGCTACAACTTAAAGGATACGTAAAACGCTCCACAACTTGGAATGTCTCTCCCTGGATTGTAAGTGGCGTGTTCAGTAACCCTACACCAACGAGTATGACCTTACACTTTGTGGGTGCAAGGTACACGCCAAAGAACGGGATGACTTTGGTCAGTCCACCCAAAAACACCTGCACGTTCCCCTCCTCTTCGAGGACGACAACGAAGTCCTCTGCATATTGCAGATCGACAAGAATTTCGTCAGCAGCTATCAAAACCGCGTGTTCGGATAGCTACTGACGAAAACCTTGTCGATGGTCGAAATAGAGACGTTACGAGGTTCATGGTTGTACACAGGGTACAATACTGTCAGGGTGATGGCATCTAGACCGGCCCTCACCCAATGTCTTTGGCTCAAAAATCTGACTGCTAGGCATCCGACTGGTGTGGACATATCACCACAATAATACAGGTGTTTTTTAACAAACAGGTTGCCGTGCATACTCCAACTCCCAACCTGGAGGACCAGTACACTGCGTTCGTCAGCCGACCGACCTAGAACGGGCAATGTTTTGCGTGTCAAAGTGACCCCCCTTCGGACCCCAGAATGGTTCAGTCGACCATAGAGGTAGACACACCGCTACATGACGATAAACTGGAAGTCACACTTTTTCCCTGAGGTTCACGGTTGATTCATAATGAGACGCCCAGACAAAGCAATGAGGAAAGCATCCTGTCACAGTCCGATACTTGGTCAGCACGTATTACAAAACGTTTGGATGTTGTCGGTGCTACTCGCCTTCCAGGATGGGGACTGCGTGACCCTCAATGTGCCTGGTTGGAAGCGCTGCAAGGTATGGCTGCCAACCGATGTCAATGGCGTTTTTGTTGTCAGTTTCTATTCAGATTGCCTGAATGAGTGTCTGGAGGTGTGAGCACCTCAGAATGATTGTAATGAGCTAGCATTAAGTTCCTTTCCCGTCCACCTTTATCCTTTCTCCACAACAAGGCTTTCAAATAAATCAGGGTTGTACGGCAGTAAAGCATCGGTGTTGAACACTGATGTCATGCTGTCGATGATGATGATGATAAAGTATTATGAGCTTTCCGAATCGATGATGTGGGAACAAAACGATGTCGTACAACAACCAAAGTATGGTTATCACTGATCGTGAAATCGTTGCAGCAACCCAAAAACGGTACTAGTCCTACAGGTTGGTCCACTGAGACGCGGTGGAGCGCTAAAGAGTACAAGATCACATGAGAAAGACAGCAGTAAAATTCAGACGCAAGAGATAGAAGGCAAATTAACAATGACAGAATTGACCAATCACAAGAAGCGAAATTCACGTGATGCTGTTTGTCAGGCTTGTACGTCCGGAATTAGCCTATCAGAGTGAAATTAGTAAACAGTCACGTTCTAACGAGAACCTACGCACCACAGTCAGAAAAAAACTAATTGCACGTGAATAGGGACAGTCTGGTAGTGCGATCATTTCCATTATTAATAAAATCGAACGTGTAGACATCACACATGATCTACCTGCAAACGAATATGTTCGATCAGCGTTGCCACATCTGGCACCAAAGACAGTGTGTCCAACTGACTTCCAACGTCCAGTGAGTCAAAGGAGTAATGAGACTGCTCTTTAGCAGGACGACGCTCCAACGAGTAGTCCACTTCAAACGTCGTTCGTAAGAACTCCCGCAGCCGTAGACACCGGAGGCGACGTTGTCGATGGCCAATACAGGGCACAATAGGTTCCGTGTTACGAATGAGGATGTGCGAGGAATCGGCGGTGTTTGGTCGTTTCTGAGGCGTTTTGGTCCCTTTCGACAGGGGTTTCGGGGGTTTTGTTGAATCCACCGTGATGGATCCGCCAGCAACATGGTCGGTACTCACGTCAGAGGTGGTCAAGCGATACCTAACAGCACCAGTGCGTCGAAGCGTGCTCCCATGTGAATCGGAAGCCATACCTGAACGCCGCGGAGAACGCAGTCGGATAAGATACGATGGCTGGGTAGTGGCAGTGGCCTCTGTAGTCTGATCAGCAGGGGTCACGGTAGCACCTGGGGTGATGGTGATCAGAGCTGGTTGGGTTCCTTGAAACAAAAAACAGAAGCGGATGGCACAGAAGAATGAGAAAGAAATTCAGAGGTGACCAGGACCAAGAAATCTGGATAGCTTGGATAATTTTCAGTTGCGCGATCATACCCTCCATAGAAAGAAGAACAAATGCGTACCATTCCATCGCCATACACTTCTCACCACCATATAAGGAAAGTAAGTGAGCACAACTCACCGGTATCCTCGGTTTGTCCATTGCTCGTGCGGGATATTGCCGTGGTTGTACGTTTGGACGGGTGCTTTGGCTTTTGCAAGTCCTCTGAAAGCTTTCTCCTCCCACCAGATGGTTCGGCGTCTGAGTAATCTTCACTCTGAGTGTGAGCAGCCAGTGTTTCTTCTGAGTCACCGAACAACGATCTGAGACGATGGCGCATTGAACGAGGTTGAGTCGAGTCCGGATAACCATCTGAGACGAGGAGGATTACAGGACATGAGACAAGGGGAATGGTTGGAAACGCTAGTACAGTATAGTAGTATAGCAGTGGTATATAGTATAGTGTAGTATGGTATAGTATAATATAGTATATAGTATAGTATAATATGGTATAGTATAGTATATAGTAGTAGTAGTATAATATAGCATAGTATGTAGTATCGTATAGTATGGTATAGTATATAGTATGGTATACTATGGTATATAGTATAGTATAGATAGGCTGAGAAAGCCGAGAGTGAGAAGACAATGGACTAACTTACCTGCAAACCACGGAGCATAGTGTAGTATAGTGTAGTATGGTATAGTATATAGTATAGTATAGTATATAGTATGGTATACTATGGTATACAGTATAGTATAGTATATAGTAGTAGTAGTATAATATAGCATAGTATGTAGTATCGTATAGTATGGTATACTATGGTATACAGTATAGTATAGTATATAGTAGTAGTAGTATAATATAGCATAGTATGTAGTATCGTATAGTATGGTATACTATGGTATACAGTATAGTATAGTATATAGTAGTAGTAGTATAATATAGCATAGTATGTAGTATCGTATAGTATGGTATACTATGGTATACAGTATAGTATAGTATATAGTAGTAGTAGTATAATATAGCATAGTATGTAGTATCGTATAGTATGGTATACTATGGTATACAGTATAGTATAGTATATAGTAGTAGTAGTATAATATAGCATAGTATGTAGTATCGTATAGTATGGTATACTATGGTATACAGTATAGTATAGTATATAGTAGTAGTAGTATAATATAGCATAGTATGTAGTATCGTATAGTATGGTATACTATGGTATACAGTATAGTATAGTATATAGTAGTAGTAGTATAATATAGCATAGTATGTAGTATCGTATAGTATGGTATACTATGGTATACAGTATAGTATAGTATATAGTAGTAGTAGTATAATATAGCATAGTATGTAGTATCGTATAGTATGGTATACTATGGTATACAGTATAGTATAGTATATAGTAGTAGTAGTATAATATAGCATAGTATGTAGTATCGTATAGTATGGTATACTATGGTATACAGTATAGTATAGTATATAGTAGTAGTAGTATAATATAGCATAGTATGTAGTATCGTATAGTATGGTATACTATGGTATACAGTATAGTATAGTATATAGTATAGTATAGATAGGCTGAGAAAGCCGAGAGTGAGAAGACAATGGACTAACTTACCTGCAAACCACGGAGCATAGAAACCAAGCGACTCGGAATCCACAAAGTCGGACAAGGCGTTCGGACGGAAGCGACCACAAAACGTGTACAGGTTACGAGATTGAATTCGGCAAGTTAAAGCCTTGCAACGATGAGCCGGTTCCTTGATCGCTCCACAATCACAGAAAAATGTGCTCGACTTGGCGTAGGACAAATCGTGTCCTGCGTGGCACACCTGAGCACAAACCGAACAAACACCCTCAGAGTACTCAAGCTTGCAGGTGTGACAGTGATACCAGTGTTGATCGATATAAGTTTGTTGGGTGCCCGTGTACGAACACACGTGGTCATTGCGAATCGGACCAAGTAGGTTGAAAAGCCTGTTCGACCAAGCAGTAGATTCTTCATCGGGTAGGTCGCTTTCCGCGTCAGACAGTTCGTCCAGCAAATCTCCATGTTCGGAGCCCGAAGTTGCATGGCAAGCAGTATCATCGCATAATGTGCGTCCCGCCCACGACGCCGGACGTTTCTGAGACCAGAGGAGATGCAGTAAAGTTTCAGATAGGTTCACACAAGTACCGCATATAGCAAGTTAGAGCAACGCAATAGGCGGGTGAGTAGACCCCAGATAAGCTTGAAGTGCCTTGGTCTAAGACGTGATAGAAGGGGCAATTGTATACATAGCTTATCGGTTCAACACGAAGGTCAAAGAAATCATGAAAACGAGGTGTGTTTGACCTTAAATAACGACTTTCTGGAAGCCCAAACAGCTAGATTCTAATAAGAGGACGTATCGAAAAATCGCTCGGAGCAGATTCGTTGAGTCTGGAATAAAACCTGGACAGCAAGTGTGTTACACAAAAACCCTAATGCTAAGGCCAAGACGATCCCCAAACTCAACAGTGCAACGGTGATACTACTAATGGAATTGGTATGCGAGTAGTATGTTTTCTCGTAAATCCGCTTTGCTCCTGTTGAAAAGCGAGATCTATTAAGGAATTTGTACCATTTGCTTGGGTTTGACCAACAGTCAATGAATATCCAGGAAAGTTCAGGAAGACAAGTTCAAGTAGAAGTTGGATATCCAGTTTTTGTAAACAAGATGCATATGAGAGTTTTCCTTCCAATAGTCTGTAACTGTTCAGTTGGCATTTTGTAATAAATAACTCCGCAGCGAAGGCCTTCTTTCTTTCACCAATACTGGGTTCAAATTCAAACCCTACACACTGATTGCGCATTGGTCACACCTGTACGGCGCCTCGAGAAGTTGCAATCGGAGAAGGGATAAAGTTAGCCCTACCATTTGTAAAGTTTCCGACAGCGAGAAGAACGTAAACCGTTTGTTCTACCGTGAATCATTAGCTGCGGCCAAAAGTTATGGAGTCGAACTCCATAGCCCGCTGTACGGAGGCCAGCCATCCCTAATAACCGAACATCACATTATTTGGACGGATGTGTCACGTGCAGGACACGGACCAAACGAAGGCATGCCTTGATTGGTCAGAATGCCAGCCAATCCGAGTCGAGCATCTTCGACTCGACCCTTCTCAGCCCCCTCACAGATCCTGGCACGACCTTGTGGAACACTCTGTGACTACCCTATAAATACAGATGTAATAGTGTTCCTCTGTCTCCATAAAGGGCTGTGTAGAGCTACCGTGACTTTTGATATACCATAGTGGGCGGAGCAGGAAGCCAAGGGACTGATACAGAGTTGCACTACCATCCAGCAAGACACAACACCCGGATCGCTATAAGTTCAGAGTACACACAGAAGGGTGATACGACAGTACCGAAGCATCAAGGTTGAACAACGATGTGCTGTCGAACACGATGACGCATAAAGACTGACAAAGAGATTCACGCAGCACCCACCCAAGAGGTATTTACGGTGTGGAAAAATTGCCACACAGGAAGCGTTTGCTGGGTCTATAAATGACCGTTTTACCCTCCAAAGTTGACGATAAACGATATGTTTGATAGCTACCGGCTCGTTGGCCGATGGTTGCACGGACCAGTAGTTCACGATCGTCTCCACTCTTTTGAAGTAGTGTGTTGAGATAGAATTCAATGTTTATGACTTGCCCAGCTGCGAAAAACAAGCCCATTAGCATACCTCAAAGGTTTCAGAGCCCTCCATCATGATTTTTAAGTGGCATTTATCGACTGGCCCGTTTCGTCCCGACTGGATTTGGACTGTTAGTACCCAAAGTTCATTAAACCCGTTTCCTAAGTGGATTTCACTTATACGTAGGATAGATCGATCGGTGAGCTTCTTTAAAACTAAACATGGTGTCCTCAGTCGGGAGCGCAGCGGTTAGGCTGCCTAGAGTGCCTGAGTCAGTGTTTATTTCTAATCCAAGTCGTTCAGCTGTAGCTGTCATGTCACCAGAAGGAAGCACGAGGGCCGGGATACTGGCAAGTTGCCCGAGCCTAGACAGGGGAAGTCGAGAGGCAGAGGTAGGGTTCGAACCACAGACATTCCGGTCGGTAAATTCGCGCTCTAACCACCTATTATCTCGCCCCTTCTAATCCCAAGACAAAACGCGAACTGGTTGTCAAGATGGGAGTGGGCTGGCAATTCCTGGACACCCAGATTGGATGGGAAAGAGCTGTGGTGTACTCAATGCTGCTGAGTCCCAGAAATTATGAAACAGCCGTACAATGCTTCTGGACCTTTCAGCAAGAACTGACATTGCCTTTGACATTCGAAGCGGAAAAAGTGAAACTCGTTTGCGCTGTGCACAATGTCTGGCCAAATCCTTGTGTCACCTCAAAATCAGCCAGGCGTGGTACACGGGATCTATTCGAAGGCGTTTAATCACCTGGGGGTGAGATAGCCCAAGTGGTTAGAGCGAGAACTTACTGACCGGAAGGTCCGTGGTTCGGACCCGACCTATGCCTCTCGACTTCCCCTGTCTAGGCTTGGGCAAACTGGCGGTATCCCAGCCCTCGTGCAACCTTCGGGTGGCATAGCAGTTAGGCACCGAAAGGGTGCTACAGCTGAAGGATTTTTTTCACCTGAGTAGGAGGGACCATATCACAATGTTATCTACAAAAAAAACGAAAAATTCCTATTTATGCTTTCCGATAAAAAGGAAATATTTAAGCAGTACCGAAGAAGAACGCGTATCTAATTCCAACACCGCATGTTTGGCTTGTACAAACTACTGAACAAACAGCTCGCCAAACCTACCCTCTGTGGTCGACGACTGACTTGGGGAATGGGAAACGAGAAGAGCTTGCTGCACAAATGGGTGAAAGAACGAAAGGTTTGTTGTGTGTCTTCATCGGTATTGATCATCAGGGGATCGACTGAGTCCAGTATGGTTTCCCAGTAGGCCAGATTTGGTAGACCACCTCCATCGTCACGTTTGTTAACGGTAAAGGACGGGTCGAGTACACAGTTAATCAGGCAGCCATAATCGTAGATACCACGAAGTGATGAGCTGAATATGGTCTGGGCAAAGAAAAAAGAGAACACACAAAAGTAGGAACGGCGTGTCAAATAGAATAAACGATCAAATCGTAAAAGAGACTTAATGAACTATGCGATGAGTGAGATGGCTCGGAGGTTATAGCGCGAATCCACTGACCGGAAGGTCCGTGGTTCGAGCCCGATCTCTGCCTCTCGACTTTCCCTGTCTAGGGTTGGGCAGCCTGGCAGTATCCCAGCCCTCGTGTTCCTTTTGGGTAGCATGGCACCGAAAGGGTGTTACAGCTGGACGATTATTATATTCTTATTTATTAGATCCGCGATGTTGCAGAATGCAGGTATAACGGTGGATACTACTGACGGGGGCATGCGAGTAGTATGTTTTCTCGTAAATCCGCTTCGCGTCTCTTGAAAAGTGAAATCTATTACGCAAATTGTGGAGTCGCATTTGCTGCATTTGAGCAACACTCAGTGAATATCCAGGAAAGTTCAGAAAGATGGATATTCAGTTTCTGTAAACAAGATGCATAAGAGAGTTTTGCTTCCCTGTCCAATAGTCTGTAACTGTTCACTTGGCGTTTTCTAAGAAATAAATTCGCAGCGAAGGTCTTCTCCGCTTCACAGGAAGCTCGGGTGCGATGCTTGGCCTGTAACTGTTCACTTGGTGTTTTCTAAAAAATAAATTCGCAGCGGAGGTCTTCTCCGTTTCACAGGAAGCTCGGGTGCGCTGCTTGGTCTGTTTGCCGAGCTTGGCAGTTAAATTGCGAACGTTTCATCACCAATCGAGGTAACATCGTCCGTGCGGGGTTGACTAACGATGTGACCTCGACTGGTGATGAAACGTTTGCAATCCAACTGTCAAGCTCCGCGAACAGACCATCAACCAATAGGATGTCAGTGTTTCACCACACAAAGTAATGTTGCGTTACTTTTGGCTGTTATCTATCTGGTGTGCATCACAACATACTGTATTGTGTTGGACTGCATTTTATTGCGTTGTGTTCCGCGTGAATGAGTGCATTTTTACGTTTCAGGTGTAAATGTATACTTGTCACACCTCAACAGTTCGGATATTCCGAACGTTAGGGCTACAGAGGTTGTACAAGTGATGCTCTGGGACCATGCTGTACTAACATAACTGAATTATGACTAGTATCAGCCCACCATATGTTCGTGTCTAGGGACGTCAGATAAACTTTCCCACTCACGAGACATAACACACTGTTCATATGGTTGCTGAAAACTATTCAAAAGTGCATGACAACTTCCGCCCTTGTTGAGGATTATCAGGTATGTGCAGTGCCCCAATCGGACGGAATTCGATCCTCACACTCGTTTACATCAGGACATGGTTTCAAACGGGAGACTCGGATGAATAAAGCCGAATCACTTGTTCATATCCTACACTCACTGTTTATTCGACTGCTTACTTTTCGCCACTTGACTTGCTGATTGCAAGCCACCAGCTACGCAAGTTGATGACTTTAGAACTGCCCTATCCTATTCACCTCCATTGCTAACCGCATGAGGTATTATCTGCTGTGCGTGAAGGCCATTGGGCGTGGTCTAACGTTACGGGCCAATCTGATACCAGCCTATCATATGAAGGAATACATAAAGAGACGCAGGCCACGATTTGGGGGACACATGTAATGCAACTAACTGACGTTACGATCAGGCTACCGTCCTGCTGATCAAATTGGGTTTCAAAAGGTGTTGTGGGGCAAAACGGAAGTAAGAGTATACCTCATTGCCAAAACACGAAGTTTAATTGAGACCGGACGAACTGGATGCAGACCGTGGTGGATGAGGAGAATGAGTTGACCGACTGTCAGCTGCGAAGACATCGCGAGAGAGAGAAAGGTACTGCTCGAAAGGAAGTGACTACTAAGGGAGGGTGACTTTATTTTAAAAGCCACCCTGTTATGTCATCAATGAGGACATCACGTAGAAGAGGCGAAGTACCGTATTACCGGTGATCCACATGAAATATGCGATCCAGTCACATCTAAATAAGACCATGACGTGGAGTAGGTGTATACAGACGCCCCTACTGCACAACCAAACACAGGTTGACCCTCTTCCCGGCAGGAAACATCCACATCAGGGGCATTTCTGTGTTAACCCCCAGCAAAGTACCACACAAGGGACCCAGGTAGTGAAGATAACTGTTGCATAAAAGCGGTATTGTTGGCAGTGCAGGTGATTTCCGATAAAAGTTGAAATAATGGAAATTGTGATTAACAGCGAACGACCACTCACCAAGAGGTCATGACGATCCGGGTCCAAAAGTCGTACAGATGCCGTTTCACAGCTGTGAAGTGCCTCCGGTGGCTGCTGTAACTGACCGAAAGTGGCAACAAAGGCCTCCGCCCATGCGGACAACATCCCAAGCAGTTTCACATGACCCTGTCCTGTTGGACAACCAATACAAAGGCAACGAAGGGATGATATGAGCCAGGGAAGCGTCACACAACAAGGCCATTTTGTCAACACGGACTGTTCCCCCGTAGGCGGTGGGGTTGTCTGATAGGCTGCAATGGTCTCAGTGGCCAGTTGTAGAACGGGATTACGCCACATGCTGATTGCCTCGGTAAGGATGTGACTGCAGAACTGTGAGAAGCCGTGGGTATAGAGATGATCAAATAGGGCGTTGTGGAAAACAATGTACGAGGGTCTTCTCGAATAGGAAAGACAGGATTCCCTCTGTACAGGGCTCGCCATCGGGCTAATGAACGATTTGCCCAATTAAACAACAAATAAACCACCCTTTGATCTAACTTTTGACAGCCGTGTGCAATTTTTGTTTAGGTGTTCAAGGGTTTCTATCGTAGTTGCGTCAAGCTATGATGCAACTCTCGAACGAAGTTACCTAATGGACAATTCCTTGATCACACTCGTTCCAGGTACGTGCTAAGTCCTTGTTATTCTAAAGAGGGCTTGTGGTCCATCCGCACCGTCCAACGCATAGCCATCTACCCCCTTCACAGATTAACCGTGGACGAAATTGTGACAGCTATGAGCAGTGTACAACAAGTTCAGGCGCCTTTTTTTCAAAACTGATGATGATGCGATTGCAGTTTTGTGTGTCGATTACACAACCTGTAGTCGGTCAGTAATATGATCACAGCAGGAAGTAAAACAACAAGTGATCAAGCTTCGAAGAGAACAACAGAAAAACAGCGGCATCGCGTACTTACACTTTTCCCCAACGACGTATCCTCTGTCCAACTGGTCGTTAGTAGGCGACACAGTCTCTCAAAATACATTGCCAAACGAAACTGAGTTCGTTGTGCAATCCAACGAGCCACGAGAGTTGGATTATAGTCTTTGGCGGATGCATAGAATGCATCTAGAGAACGATCCTGCGAGTCGGATGGACATAGTGCTTGAACGACCACGGATTCCTCCGTATCCAAAGTGTCCAAATCCACGTTTGTCGTCACAATGCCTGATGAGACCAGATCGATTAGCCAGGGGCTGTTCTCGGTGCCACTTTCGGCTGCAGTCTCAACTGAGGGTTCGTGCATGAGACTGGTTAGCCAGTGATGTAAAAGAGAGGTGTTTTTGGAGCCTGAATACCACTCGCCAAACAGACAAGCTCGGCAGGCCTCGGTGGCAAGTTGGACAAACAGATGGCGTGTTTTTGTTGGTGCATTGATAGCTACAATAGAGGGAGGGTGAAAAGCAGTAGACGGGGGTCGAGGGGCACGGTGCGTGGGGTAAAATCATTCTTGTCCGACTAAGTGATGCAACCAAAAGCCTTATTTTTCGACCAGCCTGTCTCATATTTCGGGTTCATATGGTTGCTGTTTTTTTTTGGGTCAGAGCGCATCGTTCCGTGCCAGTTGACAGGTTTATCAATTAACGGTAACAACTGATTTTGAAACCATGCGCCCGGCACTACGGTTTATCACGCAACTCCACGCACCAGCTTGTGAGGGTGCCCATTAGCCGCACGATGCTTTTAGCTGCAAAACCTTTGAGAGTGGAGTGAAACCTTTTGCGCCAAAATGTTGCATTTTGTTGTGTATGTGCTCAAACCAAAAACCACTCTAATCTACATTCATATTTTTGCAGCTTACCAAATTTTAATGTCCTCTGAAGCAATCATACCTCTGACGGAAATGTCTGATGGAATAATTTCCCAGCATCCCTGAGACCCCGAGATGCCTAAATGGGGTTCAAAAGTTTGGACCGGTACTCGGAACTCAATTGCCCGATTGCTTTAGTCCATCAGAGACACGTCATAGCTTTCGAAAATTCCGTTCCATTGTGCGGATACTGAGCGCCGCTTGTTAGCTATAGAAGAAAGGTTCACTGGTTCACTGGCCACAGGCCCATTGTTTTATTGTGAGGCAGTGCTCCGTGTTTCTTATATAAGTATGTAGTGCGTAGAACGCAGTAAGCAGCAGAATATTCAATATGAGTGTAAGGGAACTAATGCTGGACTCGAGTGCCCTAACCGTGATGCCCAGCCCAAACAAAAAAACACCGTGAGGAAAAAGGCAGAAGCTGCAAACAGAGACACCATGATCAATGAGTAAGTCTTCGCAATAAGCTCACTACTCTCCTGCCTGACGCTCCAGAATGTTTCAAGCAAACATGGGCACGATAAGGAGTCTGGAAGTGCTGTAACAAGTTTGGACAGAAATTCAATCGAACATTTTAGAGGTTCACATCTCAGACATGAAAGAGAGCTCGACATAAAGAGGTGGCACTAAGAAAGGGAGAGAAGACTGGAGAACAAACTCACCTCGCAGGAGAATCACACACAACAGCCGGGACAAACCCGACTGATAGGTCAATGCAGCCACGCAGGAACTGACCGGCTTCGTAGCCTGGACGATTTGTACTGACTTAGCGGGCTTCGTAGCGCCAGTCTTTGAATCGATTGACCGCATGGTTCCAAAAAGACGCAACAACGGGAACGTACGTTGTGAGAGTGTGGAACCGACGTTGTTCGAATCGGACATACTTGACTTGTTCCCGTCATCCACGCGCAAGCAACGTCTAACCACTCGCGGACAACCAGTCACCACCTCCAGAAAGCGTATTGCTTCCCGACAGAGATTCGTGAGAACTCGAGACGGTGGTGCGTCCCATTCTGAAAAGGATATAGCGAACAGGGGGCGGTAAACTTACAGCGTTGCTATAAAGTGCAACAGAAAGCAACTTGCTGATGCCCGAAACCGTGGAACAGGACACTGAATAACACAGCAAACTACAAGGAATCTGCCGACAATCCAGTTAAAATATCATTCAATGTCAAGTAAGGTGAGGAAAGCATAATACACATGAGAGTATTGTACTGTTAGTTGTGTATGTCATGGTTGTACGTGGGCTGGGATACTGCCCGAGCACCCACACCTAGACAGGAGGACGATTAGGGTCCTCGAGCAAAGCATCTGGCTCAAAAGCCTAACCGCAAGGTAGCGGTGTTTGGCGGGAAATGCAAGTACATTGTCATTTTTACGGAACACGTCGCCACACATGTTCCAACCTCCAACCTGAAGGGCCAGGAGACTGTGTTCGTCAGATCTCTACCCATGGACCAACCTGGTATGAGAGACTCTGTGAGTGTCGCGCGGACACCCCCCAGTATAACTCAATGGGTCGCCGAGGTACACAAACCGCCACACCACGTTAAGGTACAGTCTCTTCGTGACGGCATAATAGACAGCGTACAGAACAACTTCTGACGACCGGAAGAACATAAAACCAAAACAATGTTTATCAAAAGAGGGACACAAAACTAAAAATAAACTAACACCTCCCCGAGACATGGTACTCTTTCGATTACGATCGGGAATGTGTAAAACAAATTTACCAACAGCCAGAGTGGAAGGCATCATCAACCCCGAGCTATCGTAAACGAGTTGGATGCAAATTTCTGCAGCAAATCATCAGTCTTGTTTCCACTCAAGCATGCATCTCGCCTACGTTCCGTGCCTTTGTACCACAACTACTGGACAGGAAGATGGAATGCACAATCCAAGAAAACTGGCGAAAGCCTTTCCTACAGCTATCAGGAAGGTCAGATTCCTGAAAGTAAACTCAGAACGCCCGGAACCTACTGCTCCACCAAAATCTCAACAGGAAAGCCGGCGAGCATTCAGGCCAGTCAATCATTCAATCAATTCAACAAAAGCAGATTAATGTTCAGGTAGGCCACAGAAGCACCACCGAATGTGATCAGCGTCCAGGTATTTCACAGAGGCACGATCGATGTTGATGGGTGTTCACTAACGCCTATCGGACAGGCTTGATCAATGTCAGAAAGTCTCCTTTAAATAGCGTGGGGCAGTTGTAACTCACGCTGTCGCACTCACTTGTTCGGAATATAGCGGTTGTGTTCCCTTCTGTGAGTCTTTTTTTCTCCGGCAACTAAGCACTGGAGCGGATCAGCAGCAGATACCACAGATTGACGAATCAGCAGATATAACAACAGCTGAGTACCGGACGTCAGCGGATGAGAGTTCAATAGGTAGGGGACAGTAGAGATGGACGATGAATCAGAGCAGCGTTACAAAGCGCTCATGTCCGGACATCATGAAGGCCAATATCTTGAAGGAATTTCCAAAACTTAGTCATCGTCAAACTTTGAATCCAACACACTTTATTAGGACTTTAATGATTTGCGGACTACCTTAATGGTTCAGCTGTAAAACCTTTCGGTGCCTAACAGTCATGCCGCGAGAAGAAAGCATGGGGGCTAGGATACTGCCAGGTTGCCCAAGCCTAGACACGGGAAGTCAAAAGGCAGAGGTCGGGTTCGAACAACGGACCTCCAAGCAATGGACCATCTCGCCCCTACCTACTATCTAAGATCAACCAACTAATATAACCACATCTTGAAAAAAAAACCGCCAAAACGGACACCAGGTCGACCGATGAAGCAGCAGCCAGTTTGGAATGGGGTTAAACTAGTCGTTATGAAGTGAAACTTACCGGCAGTCCTTATACGTTCCACAAAGTTTATCACAATCCACAGCAGATGATCCTCCAAATAGTCAACAATCACATTTTGTTCACGGCGTCTCGACTTCGATGGCCTGATGCAGTCCACCGTAGATTCGTTGCCCAAATCTGAAATTTTCCTCGGATTTTTTGTCGGACGATCGGAATAAGTTAGCAAACGTCCAGCCAGATATTGAGCGACTGAGATTCCGGCGACAGCAGTGCCCGATCGCAAAAGGTTGATGCCAAGAGCATTCGCAACAGGATCCAGGAACATCAGAGTCACGGAGGTCAGAGCGTTGTGAAATTCCGATTCCAGCTTCTCACTCGTGTCAACAATCCATTTGCAGTCCTTCAACTTGGACCCGTTCAACAGCGTGACCAATTGAACAGCCAAGTGTGAGAGTGTATTTGCCAAACGACACACCTGGCGTAGATGCAGCCGCCTGGCCAAACTGGTTGCGATCCGCTCCATCTCAGATTCGTGTTGCTTATCATCGAGATCCCCAGTGTCTGACAACTGGTACATTGCTGAATCGTACTGACTACTCAGTCGGTCAAATATGGTTTTTGAGCCAGTGAATGTCTAGGAAGTAGGTAAACGTGAATGTTAACGTTTCAGGTTTCAGGAAAACCACGTACATCAAATCAGCTGGGATACTGTCAAACTTTTAGAATCAAAAGCAATTTTAGAACTGAGGGTAAATGTGAACCACAGTGAGTACCGTTGAGCTATCTCGACCTGATGACCTGTCTACACCCCCGGAACTAATTCTGGTCCTTCCGAAGTATCACATTATAGCGTCCAGCTGTGGCACTCTTCCGGTGCCTAGCTGCCATGCCACCGGAAGAAAGCACCAGGGATGGGATACTGCCAAGTTGCCCAAGCCTAGACGGAGGAGGTCGAGAGGCAGAGGTGGGATTCGAACCACGGACCTTCCGATCAGTAAATTCGCGCTCTTACCACTTGACCCATCACAGTAAACAATCAAAATCAACCTTCAGATCAGATCAAATCAGAGGCGCTGAAACCAACTTCACTAAAAGGAGCACCGGATCTTCATTCCAGACTGGCACTGCTGGTTGAGGCACTTATGTGTTCAATTTGCAGTCTGCTGTGATGTGGTCCACTTTTGTGCAGTGCACTACATACAGGATGGCCTGTCCAATTATATCATAACGGAAATGGTCTAACACCCTGGGCACCAAACCACGAGTGGCAACGTAAAAGTAAGCTTGTCATGAAGAAGAAAATGGTGACAAGAAAGATGACACCAGCTAGCGATTGGACAAACTCACCCCAGTCAGACGCAAACCGGTGGCCGTCGTAACCACTTCCTCCTCCTTGGATAGCTCTCTTAAAATGTCCAGCTGATCTCTGTGGGCAGACATTGTCAGACGCAAACTTGCAGCCAAACGTCGTCGAGACGGAGCATTCATGGTCCACGCCAGAGGACAACCGAGGACTGTTCCTCCCGAACAACAGTCCAGGCTTTCCGGACACAGAAAGGTTAGCAACCGAGTAACGGTGGATGCACTAGAGGAGGTGCGCGAGTCCAGACTGGTCCAAAGATCATTGGAAGTGGGGAAACCCAATTCTTGTCTGACCTGATTTACCAGTGACATGAGCAGTCTGACAGAATCCAGAAGGAGTCGTTGACCAGTTCGTACCATGTGAGTCTGCATGGCTGCAAGCTAAAAGTGTATGAGGGAAGGCACGAGTCATCAGGCAAACACCTGTATTTTGCATGTCAGAACCATCAGTCTATGATGAACCTTATGGTTCAGTTGGCAGGGTTATGTGAGTGGTCAATCAGACCACCAGGAAATCAAGACAAGTTTAAGCGTACTGGAACTAGACAGGATTCTTTGTGGAGGGTTGCTGGAGAAGTGAATCAGTGCAGCCTCCAAAGGGTTGAAACTCCAGGGTCCTAGGATTGATAATACTAGGAATTACGAATTCACTCACCTGGTCGGGAGTCAGTACCGGATCTAGGGTACATTCGCCGGTAGGTTTTTCAGTTGCAGACGCTGTTGTGTGGCTCTCAGTAGACACCGGCTCCAGTACATCAACCAACACGTTCGTTTTTTGCTGGAGACTATCAGAGTCAGCACTTGGTTGGGGCGTTTTTTCCACTGCCTGTCGTGTCCGATGCCTGGAACCTCCACGTTTGGTCGTCTCATTCGTTGTCGAAGCTTTCGGTAGAAACGTCAGTTTGGTGTCTTCCGTGCCCGCTGTCACAGACAATTTCGCGCTCATTGAAGAGAAAAGATGGGGGATCAGGTCAGTGAGGAACTGTCCCAAGGCAATCCAGTAGGCCATCTGGCCCAGAGTGCATACCATTTTGGGCGGTTGAATTCCGTGTTCAATGATACTCTGCACAACAGATGAGGAGCAAAGGTTTGTTGTTAGATCAAAAGTAAATGGGTGAATAGTACTCACCGGCCACACTTCAAGGCTTAACATTTCACAGAGACAGCTATGAAGGACGGGGTAAAAATGTATGAACAATAAAAGTGAGGAATCCTATCAGAATGAAACGTACCAGTGCTCGATGTAACTGACTAGCGCCCACTTGGAAAAGCAATCCACAAGAAACCGAGGATGGTCGCATGGAAGCCAACAAGTTTCGAATAGCTCCCGTGCTAGACAGAAAGGAAGCGCATGAGTCATCGACAATTGTGCTTGGTTCTGACTCCGCTGCTGGACTGCCGGAAGGTGTCTGAACGGAGACCGATCGGTAGATTTCGCGCTAAAACAATCAGAGGAAAGGGGCAAGAGAGATAAGCGAAAACTACACAGAAGAGGAAACATGCTTTTGCTGACAAAAAGCACTGTTCGTAATAGATGGCGTCTCAGAATCTGTTCCACACAGTCAGACTAAACAGTCGGAAGTTCTTCAGCTGACCGTCAAGGTTACTTACAAGGATAGCAAAAAAACAGATCCAAGTAATACAATTTTCAAGCGAACACTAGCTTTCATGCCTATCAAGCCGGTATCTGACGGTGGACATCTTCCTCCTAACTACACAGTCCGCACTTCATTTTGGATTGGCGGGTTACTGTCGCCGAGTGCCGACAAGTCCCTTCATGTAATTCTAGGATTCCAGCGAAGGTGCGTTGTGTTTCGAATCACCAGTAATGTATACTGAGCACTTCTCAACACACGCGATCTACTACTGGCTATTATGTATAGTAGCATAGTACTGCAAAGTTTAATGAGAGTGCGTTGCTGAGTACGCATAGAGTACAGCGATAGGATCTATATTACCATTTGTTCTTGGCTACTCATAAGTAGTATGAAGAACGAGATGATTTCGCAGCGAGCAAGCCAATCGCGCTGGGCAAACCGAAACGCCACACACTGATGAAAAAGGACGAAGCAAAAAGATCTTTCGTTCTGATTCCTCAATAAGAGTCACTTAATTCTGAATGAAGTCCACGCCAACAAGCCTTGTTTCGAAGTAAGTCCTGCCGAGAATTGCGAATGGACTACACGACCAACAGAGCCATATGGCAATTCCATGGTCCCGGAGTCTCATAGTTAGCATGGAATCAACTTCCCTGAGGTAATATTTATCCGATATTATGGAAGCTTGCGATTCAGTGGTTCCGATGGATGTATAAACCACCTTGACGACGAGGAGGGTTATAGAAATGTATATTCTGCCGTCAATTTCATCGTTTAAGACTACAATCCGGCAAGCTCAATGTCTTTATTCGCTTTTCGCAATGACAGGGAAAGACATGTATCCATTTATTTCAAACACTGTGACAAGAGATGATACGCTGTAATATTCGCAGCTCGGGGGCATTTATTAGTTGCTGACCAGAGGGGTTGGTAGGCCGTTTACAAACTTCTGAAGTCACCTGAGTCACACCGCATCAACCGAAGGCTTCCATCGGTTGGGCACGATGGATTTGCGATAAGCATGACCTTGAAACAAGAGTCAAACCAGCAGGGCAACTTGTAGCGTGAAGAGAGGTTTGGGGAACATAGTCACTTAGGGTTACTATTTGGCCGAGCCTGCCATTTGCAGTAGGCTGACCACTGTGCGGTGAGTCACACGCAGCGAAAGTTTAAGGTCACACGGTCGCTGCCCCTGTCCGAGAAACCTGGTAGATAAGTAGACGGGGTGTACAAAGAACAGGGCATTAAAAACAGGAAACATGCTGAAATTGTCATCAGACGTAGCAGTCAACCTCATATTGTATTCGGGTCTACTAAGAACAGGACACCACGAAAGACATTCTGGCCAGCAACCAAAACGCTTGATTTTCGTCTACCGGCTTTGGAGGAAATCAGCGAACTGGAACAACAAGTCGATAAAGTGAAAAGCCAAAAACGGGTCTAAGAAGACACACCTGTTATACGTAACCAGTCGCAGGCATTGATGAATGCATGTCGTTGTCCCCAACACTCAGCTTGTCCCATCGCGTAACTGAGATAGTGGTGACCGAGGCGTCAACGCAGACTGACCAATTGTTAGGCGGAATTCCACATGGATCCCTCTTTACCGCTCGCACTCAGGTGCTGCTACGGCCGAGAAGCCCATCGCACGCAAGAGTGACCGAGAATTCGGGACGCTTGCCGGTCCGACATCAAGACGAGATCCGATTGGTCGAAAGTCTGGGCCCAACAGCCAATCATGACCCAATATTAGCCAAATGCCGGTTGCCAATGACGCATCCAGAACGCGTCAGAAATTCCAGAAAGTTATAACCGCCTACGCTATATATACGAAGCGCTGTACAACTGTTCCTGACTTCGTTTCGGGCGTTAATATACCTTATGCACCTTTGGTGGTTGTTTTTGACGGGAACGCTAGCTTGGGGGGCTCAGACCGAGAACTAAGCTGACAGAAATACCGTCACTGTACCAATTACCGAGAATGCATCCATTGACAAGTTACTACCTCTTCCGAAAAGTACTAGCGCGCAGTGATTTGAGACAATGAGCGTGAAGATGTGGAACAGGGCGAGCTAATTCGGAGGCACTGAGTCTCAGCAGTCGGTCAAGGGAAAGACGTCAGTGCTAACGAAATCCATCTTGGCTTGAAAAAAGTAGGCCATAAAGTACTTGTCACAAAAGAAGCAAACTAACTCGGATGACTCGTACGGTCCTGGTCCCGCTAAAACAAATGACAAAAATGAAACCGACCTAGCTGCATCGATAACAAAAAGAGCAAACTCTAGCCACGGGTGCTAGAGAAACCGGCTCTCATTGAGGATGTGCCGTGGTACAATACTCCCCCGTTCTCAATGAAACGAGCCCACTGGGTCCAGGATTTTTCAGGCATGGAATTCGTTGCCACTGCGATCCTTCCCTCCATAGATGAAGTGGAGAGACTATCCGGTTCCTCGAATGGCCACTGCACAATGCACTTAGCTGCGAGGGGAATAAAACCGTTTTCGCCAAAATGTTGCATTTTGTTGTGTACATGCTGGAACCAAAAACGATCTTAGTCTACGTCCATATTTTTGCAGCTCACCGGATTTCATTATCCACTGATGCAACGAAACCTCTGGCGGAATACTTTCCCAGCATCGCTGAGACGCCGGGATGCCTAGATGAGGCTCAAAAGTCTGGACTGGTACTCTGAACTCAATTGTCTGTCTGCGTTAGTCCATTAGGGCCACGTCTCAGCTTTCGGAAATTCAATTCCATTGTGCGAACACTGAGCGCCCGACTTTAACCTGGCCGGAAGTTTGACCTTGGATATGTGCAGGGCAGATTCCCGGTACACTTCACAGTTTGGAATGCCAAGTTAAGACAAGGATAGGATGGGACGATGCACAGTAACTCGATATCTTTCAACCCATTACAAAGGTCCTTGTTTTCATTGGTGAACAAGCCTACGTCCTTATGACAACCTTTTCTGTCGAGAGGTTCTTAACCAAGTTCAGTTGGATGACAGAAGTATAATGATGTGACGCTCGAGAGTCTCACCATTCGGACGAACTGAAAAAATTCTGTCTCTCATCAACAAACCTGTTGCATACCGTCAGGATATCAGTAAAATTTCAATACCAAAGGGCGATACGGTTAGTATTCATCATTCTTTCAAGGAAAAACACCTCAGCGTCCCCTCAAATTCTTCTGCCGAAGTATAGAGGCATCTGAACACTCTATCGGCATTGAGGAGTGGAGATCGCTCAGTGGTCAGAGTGAGAATTTACTGACAGGAAGGTCCGTGGTTCGAACCCGACCTCTGCATCTCGGCTTCTCGTGTCCGGGATTGCGCCAACTGGCAGTATCCTAACCCTCGTGCTCCCTTCCGGTGACATGGCAACTAAGCACCGACAAGGTTTTGAAGCTGAACGACTTTTCATCGGCGGAGTAACATCGGACACGTAAATGACAGGTTACCAGTACGTGTATCAGGGCGACAAAAAAGCTCTCATCCGAAGCAGATTTCTTCGAACAGGGGTAATTCGCGGCAAACCGCCAAAATGAATAGGTGCGTGATCTCTGCTCCGTAAGATGCAGTTCAGTGTTGTGTCGGTTTGTGAACACACTGGGTCATAGAAAGGTCACTCTCCGACCGAACACAGACACACACACACACACACAGAGAGAGAGAGAAGGTGAATTTAACGCATACTCACCGCTAACTGCTTCTCGTTCTGTACGCCCTTCTTCAATAATGAGCTTTCCGATGGAGTGGACGGAGGAATACGAGAAGGCTGCGAGAACTTGGTGGTGGATGCAGTGGTGATGGTAGTGGTTCCGCGTCCTGACGAAGAAGCTCCACAAGACTCTGCAACGAAAAAGTAATGAAGAGTATACGTTACATCACGTGAGTCCGTGTGCGAAAGCAAACATTGGGCTATAAGCTGTTGTTGTGGTAAGAGAACACACCAGTGGAACACCAGTCTATGGGGTGGTGAATGATCGAAGCCCCGTCAATCGGGCGAAAGGCAGAGAGATTGTTCAGAGAAAACATATGAAAAAGAACACATATGATAAAGTTGGGAACCATGTTGCCATATTTGGCCCGCGTATAGATCAAACAAAAACATGTTGAGGGCGTCGACTTTAGACAATGAAAAATCGTTCAGCTGCAACCCGCTTTTTGTGCCCAGCTGCCATGCCACCAGAAGGAATCACGAGGGCTGGAATACTGCCAGTTTGCCCAAGCCCAGAGGTTCGGTACGAACGAAGGACCTTCCGATTAGTACATTCGCGCTATTTTTCTTGATTATCCTTCCAACTTTTTATGAATCTTTAGCAAGCGATTAAAATTTGGAAAGGACTACTCTACGGCAATCTGAGGTGACGTCTTTCGGGGGAGGACAGACATTCTGGTACGGTCGTCATTAGACACTTTTAAAAAACATTCAGCTGTAGCACCCTTTCGGTACCTCACTGCCATGTCACCAGAGGGAAGTATGAGGGCTGGGATATTGACAATCTGCTCAAACCCAGACACGGGAAGTCGAGATTCAGAGGTCGGGTTCGAACCACGAATCTTTCGGAGAGTAAATTCGCGCTCCAACCACTGAGCATATTCACCTGCATTCTTCAAGTTGGAGATAAACAGTTTCGTTCATAAAAAACACATGTGGCGAAAGCAACCGCTTCGATCGGTCATCCATTGGCAGGGAAGGAGCTCGAGATAGCTCAGAGGTTAAGGCGCGAATTTACTGACCGCAAAGTCCGCGGATCGAGCCAAATCTTGACTGTCCTTGTAAAGGTCGGGGTAATCTGACAGTACGTCAGCCTTCATGCTTCCTTCGGGTGACATAGCAGCTAGACATCGAAAGGATTTTACATACGAACGCCTATTATTTATTGTTTATTATATATATATATATATATATATTATATCGCAAACATCCACATGACACGAATTGTTCGTACAACGATCGGTAGGCAATCAAGGGCCCAATCTCCAGTCCGTGTGGATTGAGTTGAGCACACACCTAAATAAATACTGTGGCCGGTGGCGAGGCGGAAGAAGACAGCTCCTAAACCACACTTTACCCAAGTGATATTATCACAGTCCACCATCCAGCCCAACCGCTACACATTCATAGATGGTTGAGTGGTTAGAGCGCGACTTTACTGACCGGAAGGTCCGTGGTTCGAACCCGACCCCTGTCTCTCGACTTCTCCTATCTAAGCCTGGGCAACCTGGCAGTATCCAAGTCCTCCCGCCTCCGTGTGACATGGTATCGAAAGGGTGCTACGATCAGTGCAGCAGAAAGTCTTCGAGGTCAGTGTTCTGTGAAAAGTCTTTATCCCTTTTTCGGATCTGTCTGATAGCGAAATTCGAAGACTGGACAAAGTCAGCACTATATAACCACGTTAACTAACTGCTATCCTATGAGAGATTGTCTGCCACCAACTCCAAGAACATCCAGACTTTAGTAAAGGTTTCAAGTGGATGGTCAGGTGGCGCAAGTGACTAGAGCGCCTATTTTACTGACCTGAAAGTCCGTGGTTCGAACCCGACCTCTGTCTAGGTTTGGGCGACCCGGCAGTATCCCAGCCCTCGTGCTTCCCTCGGGTGGCATAGCAGTGAAACACGAAAAGGGTGTTACAGCTGAAACACGTAGAAGCATTCAGGTCAGGTCTAAGCTCTAAGACCGCAGTCACACTAGGCATGACCCATGGTGGTAGGTAAGTTAGTGTGTGTGTATACAGTCGGTTGGAAAAGGATTTGACCACTACGTAGCATCCTAAATGCCTTGTTTCAGTTTGAAAAGTCTTTATGGCAGGGATTTTGTAGAAAAAGACCTACCATAAATGAATGAGTTGGAAGGGCTGGTTGCTTTCCCCTGAAGTCGGTCCAGCAAGACGACCAGATAAAGCAGATTTGCGGGGGAATAGAACTGCTCCGGGATAAGACCAGTTGGACTGCTTGACGATGGAGGGCTTGTTGACTGGGTGAGAAGCGTGTGTAAACTGGTGATGAACTCAACCGATGGTGGGAGGATTTCTAGCAAACGCCACGACAACGCCAAACCGTAGGCGCATAATGGAATCCGTCTACATTGTGCGAACAGGTCACGTGGATCCCCCGTATCGACCAAAGAACCCGGGGACGATTGGACTGAAGCACACGAACCTCCCATTAGCACAGTTAGATCAAGCAAACCCAGTGGGGCGGCAAACAGTTGATCATAGTTTACTTGGGAGGCCAAAGAGAGGATAGCCTAAAGTGGAGAGAAGCAAATGAGTATATAACTCCAGCTACCTACTATTCAACGTTCAAGTAGCATATAAGATTGTTGAAAATCCGGAAACTATGCGCAAAAGAAATGCCGCAAAACAGCACTTACCAGACCATCAGGAGCAGGTAAGTTGTAGTAAACTCGAGGAGATTTTTCCTTTGTCATCTCATTGCTCTCCGGGAGAGCGGAAAGAAGCAGATCGTAGAAGAATGGCGCACAAGGGTCGATGTATTGAGGTCGGAGTGGTGTGACTATTCGTTGAGTGCGTTGAACTAGGGACATGTATTGCCAAACTAGTGCCGACGATGACGAGGACAGATCGACCTGTTTGTCCATCAAGAACATACTGGGTTTCAGTTGTTGGGCCAGGTAGTTGGGTGGAACGTAGAAATGGTGAAGGGTAAACCGAAGGATGACGAGCATGCGAAACGTGATCCGATAAAAGTTATCCAATGTAGGATACAACTCCGTGGGATCATTCCTTGTAGTTAGGTGGGACGTAGAAATGGTGAAGGGTAAACCGAAGGATGACGAGCATGCGAAACGTGATCCGATAAAAGTTATCCAATGTAGGATACAACTCCGTGGGATTCATTCCTTGGTGAGCCTCAACTACCTCCGCAAAGCAAGTTATCAGCTGATTGAGTAAGGTTTTCTTCGCACTCAAACCAGGCAGCTGTCCGCCTAGAAAACAAGTGAACTGAACCAAATCCGGACTGATATCTACAAGCTTCGGTGCTAATGCCGGTTGACTGGATCCCAGCTGATTGACCGAGTGCTGGATACTAGACAGCAGTTTGACCCAGAATTGTTTGAGTATATCTTCGACCCGATTAGTTGTTTCCACCAAGCGAAGCGTATTGATCACGTGACCAGCAAACAAGCAGAACACACGTGAACTAGGCCACAGAGGCCAACTTGTTGAAACCGAGGCCTGTTCCACTGACTCGTTCCCAGTTAGCTGGTAACCGAGTTCACTCAGGGCCACGGCAGTCACCTGATCCGAAGTGGAGGCAAGCAAATGGATTAACTTGGAAATCTCTGGGTTGATTTGTCGTACAGCGTTCTCAGTGGGACCAGTGGACAGAGCTGTTGGGTGCTGCGAGGGCCACATTGTGTCCAGCACGTGAATAAGTTGAGCCAAATAGCTGCCCATCATTGAATCGGTTAATGAGTCTGATGTCGGCGGCCTTGATAGGGATGTTGAGGGGGGAGGGTGAAGAATGTATTGGTATCAGAGAGTAAGATACAGAGCTGTGTGAATATTTATCAGGTAGATAGTACACCAGATTACTAATACAGTTGGTGGTTTTCTGAACTACACTTGTCCCACTGTAAGTAATTTCTTGAGATAAGGGTGGAATATCAAAAGAAACTCCACAATCGACCACTGGCTGGAGCGATAAAACCGATGGGCATAGAACAAACCTCCACAGTTTTATCAAGACCGCTCACACATTACTTTTGACTGGAAAATGAAACTTCGTGAGCAAAGTATCGTCCCCGTAACAAATAGTGATCATCAGGATCACCTGTCTCTTTGGTTGCTGGGAGCGTTCTCTGAATACCCATTTTTCGGTTGCTTTTTCCGAAATGACTTCCGCTCAGTTAGACAAACAATCGAACAATATCTCCATTCAAGAAATTGCCGACATTTCGACCCAATAAGGTCATTCCTAGCTCCTCTTCACAGAGTCGAATTTCAGTCTAAGAGGACGGCTTGAATAATCCAGGTCACATGAGTCAGGGAAATAATGTACTTTTCAGAAACTGAACTCAAAAAAACGTCAAACTTAGAAATCAAAACAATCGGTTAGGTGTGTGCAGGGCTCGTTTGCTGACCACCAACGTTGGATTAGCTGGACACCTTGCTTTTTTTCAATCAATTGGAAAAAGTTTGGAGCCGATTGAGAAGTCATTGTTTCAGAAGAGCTTGGTAAACAATCGGTAGTTTTTATTTGGGCAACGTTTCGCTTTTGACACAAAACCTTCATCAGGCCAAGGGAACAGGTCACCGAATTGGCCAGATTATAAGACAAACGGGGATTTAATCAGTAAGTCCTCTACAAAGTAGATGATTGTTGAGTGTCAATTAACGGCTCTTGTCGGCTAGTATGAGTCCCGAAATCTTGAATTGATGGGTTGGAGGGGTTCCAAATTAGTTCCCGATCGCTTTTCGTTCCTTAATCTTCCACTTCAGGGTGCTTCACGTGATGATTCACCTCGGGTGCCACTGTTAGATTTTCCTTGGTCTTAGTGGGGTTGTGAGTGATCCGACAAGTTAGTTTGAGGGGGGGGCTGAAGTCAAGTGGAATTCTCAGATGATGACCACCCTTCCTTCTGATGACCGCAAACCAACACGTGTCAGCTCGAGTGACCCAAGACCGTTCTCCACACGCTCGCTAGTTTCACGCCTTCCGTTCTGTTAACACTGGGATGCTTGGCAATTTCTACCGCCTCGGCTATCAGTCTCTGTGACGTGGATCGTAGTCCTCGCCTCAAAACCCCAACATTTTCTAAGTCCAGTGCGTGTTCCTATAACCTGGCCAATTGGGTGACCTGTTCACTTGTCCTGATGAAGCTTGTGTCAAAAGCGAAACGTTGCCCAAATAAAAACTACCGATTGTTTACCAAGCTCTTCTGAAACCTTGCTTTTTTCTTCAACAGTGTTCAACATTTGCCAACACATCTACAAATGCATTCCGACACCTAGGTCAAAACGAACACGCCTCAAAATACCCCCCCCCCCCCAGAAGCAGTGCGATTAAGTCCTTTGGAAACGGAAAATTGAATGCTTCGTAATCTCAAAAGTTTAGGAAAACACTTTGTTGTGTCCTCGTGCGAAATGGATTTGGCACACGAGTGCTGGTTCGACTTCAGTATTTAGAGACCCAAACACCGAGTTGATGGAATTTGTTTCCCTCCTAAATATAAAACATTACATTCATGGCTCAAGTTGCCAACTGATGGTTGAAATGCTCTGTGAGCTTGGCGGCTTTGTTGCGGACGTCTGAACGCTGGCCGCGGTGACATCCATGTGTCATGTGATGTGGCGACGGGCCAGACCAGCATAGTCACAATTAGCACACTACTACCCTAAAGAACGGTACACTTGTGATGTGAACTCGGTTGGTGACCACAAACTGCAACAAAATTGCCCATCATCAGTAGTGGTGGGATAGTTGGACACGTGCTACACAACAGCAGGACCTACCAAGATTCGTCCTGCGTATTGGTGACGGGAGCGGTCGACTGAATTAGACTGGCGCGCATCGACAACAATCCGTTCAACCGCGACAGCACCAATTCCAACGACTTGAACATGACGACAGCAATCTGACAAAAAGCAATCACACACGATGAATCAATCGAGGTTAGGGTTAGTGAGTAAAGTCCAATGGGTTGAGGAAGAACAAAACTCACCTGATTCCAGATAGACTGACCCTGCGGTTCATCGGTACCTACTATGAGAAAAAGAGAAGAGCAGATTGAGAAGTGGCAGCAATAAAAAAACGGATGTGATCAAGTGCTTGACCGGAAACCAGTGACTGAGAGACTAGGATCGATGTGGTAAGCACATCAATCTATTCGGAACTGAGGGCAAACATCGGGTGGGGAGTCGCTGAACGCCGGAACAGACCGACGGGCGTTACAGGTGTACAGAAGCGAAAATGGAGAATGTACCTTGAGATGATGCCAAATTGCTGGATTTACAACAGTAAAACAAAACACGACAGAAACAGGTTCGTTTAACATTGAGCTTTCGGGCGCTGACTCCTAGTGGACTATGAATTTCGCTGATTAAATTAAGTTTATGGGCAAACAGAGAACATGGGGACTATACACAGAATGCCTCAGTGAATGGCAACAGGTATACAGAAGAATACGGATAAAACTCTTGGCTTTGTTCGATCCCTTGAAAGTGCTCGCAGTTGGCTATGGATCGATACGCTCGAAACTTCTCGGGCGCCAAAGGTTCGTGGTTCGAACGCAAACTCTGCATCTCGACTGCCGGGGCACTGGCCAAGCCCTCGTGCATTCCTCAGCAAGGTAAAGCAGCTGGACACCGGAAGGGTGTCAGAGCTGAACGATTGCACTCTATTTATGGACCAATAAGAGATAACCAGGATAATTTTCGGGCAATCGGTAACAAAACGACCTTAAATTGAGCAAGCACAGTCACCCAAACAGATAAACCTCGTGAAACGAAAACAAATGGATGAACGAAGTAACTAACGCCAAGGCGATGAAAATTTCAATATCAACCCAATGTTATTCGGCAGTAAAACTGTTTAAAAATGACGAGCGCCAAAGGTTCGTGGTTCGAACGCAAACTCTGCATCTCGACTGCCGGGGCACTGGCCAAGCCCTCGTGCATTCCTCAGCAAGGTAAAGCAGCTGGACACCGGAAGGGTGTCAGAGCTGAACGATTGCACTCTATTTATGGACCAATAAGAGATAACCAGGATCATTTTCGGGCAATCGGTAACAAAACGACCTTAAATTGAGCAAGCACAGTCACCCAAACAGATAAACCTCGTGAAACGAAAACAAATGGATGAACGAAGTAACTAACGCCAAGGCGATGAAAATTTCAATATCAACCCAATGTTATTCGGCAGTAAAACTGTTTAAAAAATGACGACCATGCCGGTATACAAAATTGGGAGGTAAATCTGTCACAACGCTCAATTATGGATGCTCGCTCGCATTCACCGCACAAAATCCCCTAAGTGAAACATCTCAAAAGTTGCGACAGGAAAATGGGTTTAAAAAACGCTGGGAAAGGGATTCGAAGAGGTGAAGATAGATAGATGTTTAGTTAGGCTGAAGTGAGCTTCAAAACAAGTTACTAACAGCGGCAAGAACCGAGCGAGTGCTGACCTATGATACAGAAAGAATTCAAGATTGTTGGTCAATCGAGAAATCAGTACTCAGAGAGAGCCAACAAACAGATAGCAGGTTAAGTGGCTATAGGCCATTTGATCCGCTCAGGTCGAGTTATGTTCCGTGAGTTTAGATTACCCCTCGATCGGACCAGATAAGCGCGTACCAGTGACAATTAGGGCGCTGTGCTTTATCTGAGCATAAGAACTTTTTTTCCAAATAACTGAGGCTAATCAATCATTCTACCTTTATTTAAAAAATGGTGTCCGAAAATGATCGTTCCAGCCGTTTGACAGGACAGGACTACTGGTCGCGACGCTTGTGAGTTGAAATTTCGGAAAGTCAAGTATAAGGGTCTCCAGTGAACTGTACAATAGACAGAGTTTAAGGCTTTCTTGTTCACTTTGGTCATCAACATCCTCATGAGAGGCATACTTCAAGGGATCACCCATTTTGATGTGGCAATCACTAAGAAACTTGGACTATCTAAATCTCATTGTCCCGTTATCTAACGATTGTCAGTCTCCGCGGAGTAAAGATGTGCGTTTCGCACCGTCAAGGCGCAGTTCTCAAACCCTGTATCTCTTTGAAATTTGAGAGAGAAGTGCTTCGGCTTTTCGACCGCGGCAGATGCTAGCTGGCTGCGTCACGTTCATAATGGGAACGTGCATGAGCGAGCAATTTGTACCGAGTCGTAATCAACTGAGTAATGAATAAAGCTGACCATGTTGGCATTGATCACACACACATTCCTGGTTGGGGTCCACGTGATACTCTCTGTATGCGGTTTGAAACCCCACAGGACATGGCACGTAACCGGTTGGAGTGGTGAACACGTCAGTCACCTCGTAATCGGTGTGTCTGGCTAAAATCTGCCTGTCGTTGTATACTGGCAGGCCTCGTGTTGAGTAAGGTACGCAGAGGAACTTGATCCAATCCAACGCTCAGGCATTTCGCTCGTTTTCATCCCCCTGGGAACATAAGGCTTCCCTCCTCTCTTTCCACGCTTTGATGGGGCGTTCTTTCCTTGTGAGTATATGGTAGTCAAGAGCCAGTAGTTACCACTGGTTCATCGACACTGACTACGATAATGATGATGGAGCTTGGAGCTACCACAGTTTCGCTTATCCAGAAATCGTAGAATAAGGAAGGAACTGTCAAACAGTGGATCTGATAACCTGATAGGTTCGTTGGTGTTAAACTGTTGTGATAAGGTGAGAAGCAGAACAAATACACCTTCAATGAGCGTCACTCTGTCGTGCCCCGGGTACCCATCCAAGGAGGCAGCAACCAGACTGAAATCACTCGGCATAAAGAGGATAATTCGTTCCCAGGTCATTGACCGCTCACATTTATGTCATTTCCATCAATCGAACAAAGGTAGAAAGAACTTCACGGGGTAAAAAGTGCAAACTTCATGTCCCAGTCAGCGCAATCGATGCGCCAGTCCAGCACGGAGTTCGGTACTTTAAATAGCACAAAAATATCTGAATAATGTGTTGTAGATTTTTCTAAAGAACGAAGGCCAATTTAAAACGCCCACCTGAGCTGGCAAACCTTGAAACTGCATCGACAAACACGGAGGCCTGTGGAAAAAAATTCGAAATAAAGGACATTAGGCAATAAAAACTCGATTGTGGTGAGAAACAGAACAAGAGCGAACATGTGCGGTGCTCAAATTGGATGGAAATGAATCTCACGTTTATTACCATCCTTAATCGAATGTGCTGCACGAAGACCGCCTCATGTTACAGCTAGGCCAACACCCGACCTATCGATTTCTCCCATTTGTACAGTTGACGGAAACTCTTTGACGGCTCACCACTCTTCTTGGAGCTTATCAAGCAACTGTAGTTCGCAAAAATCTACGAATCTTGTCCCGCACTTGAACACCGAATTGGAACATTGGAATGGTGTTAACAAAGAACTTTGATGAGACACCTGCATCCCTCATCAACACTGGTAGGCAGTCGGAGATTTTTCTACAAGTTTTATAGGTAAAATAAGCGGGCGAGATGGCCCAAGTGGTCAGAGAGCGAGTTTACTAACCGGAATGCCCATGGTTCGAACCCGACCTCTGGCTCTCGACTTTCCCTGTCTAGACTTGGGCAACCTGGCAGTATCGCAGCCCTCGTGAAACCTTCGGGTGGCATGGCAGTTAGGCACCGAAAGGGTGATGCATCTGAACTATTATTATTATAGATAAAATCGTGTGAAGTATTTGGCTCTTCAATAAAAAGATATATCTCTGTGCATCAGGATGGGGGCGGCACCCAACTTGTAGACTATCACAGATGATTGAACCCTGGCAGATGAAATGGCATTCACTAATCGTATAGCCATTTGTGCTCTCACATGAGGAACTACAGTCAAGTGATGCTGATCAATCGAACATACTGAGTACAACATTGGCAAGGCTACATCGCTAAAATTAGCTTATGAGTGTACAGTTACAGTGTACTCAGGGGCAAGATGGCTCAAGTGGTTAGAGCGCGAGTTTACTCACCGAAAGGTCCGTGGTTCGAACCCGACCTCTGCATGTCGACTTCTCCCGTCTAGGCTTGGACAAACTGGCAGTATCCCAGCCCTCATGCTTCCTTCGGGTGGCATGGCAGCCAGGCACCGAGAGGGTACAGTTACAGCACATTCAAAAAAAACCCTATCGTGTTAACCCGTCTGAAGTGATCAGCTTCGATCGGTCCTTTCAGTTGTCCATACATGGATCGGTTACATATGAAAAGGTGATAGATTACTCGACTTACACACTCGCACAGACCGACGGACAGCCGCAGAAGCATGAGCTGAAGTGGACGACCGCTGAAGTAGGCAAGTCTGTCTGCCCGAGTCAATTGTTTCTGGGAAAGTGCTGCAGGTGAACAAGAATTCGGCATGGAAAATAAAAGAAATAGAGAGACAGTGACTGTAGGAGGGAGAAGGCTGACTTTTTAATTCGAATAATACAGAAGAATGTAATCAAGTCAGATGGATTACAAAATTCATGCATAGAAACCGAGTCCAGACAGTATGGTGGTTTGAAATACGGGAGATGAGCATATTACAGATCGAAGATACCTCTGTGAGGATTTTGAGTTCCCTGGGTAAATACCTAAGCTATCGAATGAGGAGCTCTTCATCGGAAACGGCGGGTTCCTCAGATCATGGCACACGGGTATTCTCGGATGGAGGTTTCGGTGAAGGACTGTTTGTTTTCGTCCGGGAAGAATTGGACCTTATCGTGGTGCGAAAGCGCTACTTACCAGAACAACCGATTGACGAAATCCCCCTATCAGACAGGTCAGTGGATGGGGATCAGATAGCCTGGTGACCTTCCGGAGGGGGGTAGGGAAATATATGGCACAATGTGCCTTAGAACTCCAGTTACCAATGAAAGGGAGAATGTCTTCGCTGCGGAGTTGTTTGTTAGAAAACGCCAACTGAACAGTTACAGACTATTCGACGGAGAAGCAAAACTTTCATACACATCTTGTTTATAAAACTGAATACCCGCCTTCTTATAGAACGAGTCTTCTGAACTCTCCTAGATACTCATTGACTATCACTCAAATGTAAACGAATGCTACAAAACAACTCCACAAATTCCGTAATAAATCTGACTTTTCAACAGATACGAAGCGGATTTACGAGAAAATCACATACTAATCGCATGCCTCGTCAGTAGTATCCACCCTTACACCACTGATATCACCGCTGCTTGCTGATCGAGTGTCTGGGTCGCACCTTGAGCATCCCAGAAGTTTAATACACACCCCACACACACAGAGAAGACTAACCGAAAATGTGGCAAATGCGAACTTACCGTAGGCACCGCAAACAAGATGTATAAAACCTGGTCAAGATAGAAGACGTTCAAAAGAAAAAAACAAAAAGCGGACTAGACCCATGGCCCTGCTTACCCTTCACATCGATTGGTAAGTCCAATGTGGACAAAAAGCTCGCAAGGTCAGCATCGACAGAATCCCCTGGCTCCATACAAGAGGACGTCAACCAGCGATATGACCCGGACGGCCAGGAAATGAAAGATCGTTCGGAGCAAACTAGGGATAAGATCAATTCGACTACCTGTGAACACGAAGAAATATTGACAAGAATCTGGGAAGGGAGAGTGGGTACATCACTGGATCGATCGATCTGAGACGGAGAAAGGTTAAAGCACCAGCTAGGAACGGTGTAGGTCCACCGCGGTGATGCAGTGCACTCGTCGTATGTTTGTCCCTGTGGATCAACCAACTGGAGCAGTTCTAGGCCCGTTAAAAATGTCTGTCCGCTCA
Source organism: Opisthorchis viverrini (assembly GCF_000715545.1). Lineage (NCBI taxonomy): Eukaryota > Metazoa > Platyhelminthes > Trematoda > Opisthorchiida > Opisthorchiidae > Opisthorchis > Opisthorchis viverrini. The sequence continues at coordinate 374,334 of NW_008751945.1, forward strand.
GCACCTCGCGCGCTTTGGAGGAGAGCTAGAAGTGAAAGGGTGGAAAATATGCCCATCTTCAGTACAAAATGAGAAAAAAGCTAGGCTCAATCAATGGAGAAGCATTATGGTTCGGCGAACCGAGTACCTCACAATGAAGCTCACAAATGGTCCATTCCCGATATCCTAATGAATTACCATAATTTTGAGGAGCGATTGAGGAAACATTGTCCTCTCGTTGCGAATACTTGAATAAGTTAACTCGTTGAACGCTGTCCATCCAGAACACACTAAAACGATGTTATCTGATGGATTCTGAATCTAAGACCAACATGCTCAGTCCAGATGGATCTGTCGGCCACAAACTGGTACCAAAATTACTTTCGTTCCAGACAACACAGTTTTACCCAACAGTGATCAAAAAGAATCACAACGGACAATTGGATTCGTCGGGTAATGGCTTGTTTAAGGGGCTCGGGAATTGGTCAGCAAACGTTTCGTCACCGTTTAAAGAAACTTCATCAGTTCGCACACAAAAGCGAGTTATCAATATCGGACTCGGTCAAAATGGACAGTACTTCCAACTGTGGAATTTCATCTCACATAATTAATTAAGCACCCTTTCGGCCGTACTACCTGAAGGAAGCACGACGGCTTGGATAATGCCAGGTTGCCGAAGCCTAGACGGGAGAAGTCGAGGTTTAGAGGTCGGGTTCGAACAACGGACCTTCTAAGGACGAGATGGACCAAGTGATTAGAGTGCGAATTTACTGGCCGGAAGGTCCATGGTTCAAACCCGACCTCTGCCTCTCAACTTTCCCGGTCTAGGCTCGGGCGATCTGGCAGCATCCCAGCCCTCGTGTGGCATGGCAGCTAGGCACCAAAAGGGTGCTACAGCTGAACGACTGAACGACTTTCTGGTTCGTAAATCCGCGCCTAACCAACTCGCACCCTCAATAATGTCCTAGAAACATAACTTTGTTTTTAACAAATGACTTTTAAGCTTAGTCCGCCGAATATGTTAATGTACGTTCGACTAGAAGGATCATAGAACAATTCGACCAGATGCTTTGGAGATAACAAAAAATGCTATAGAGGAACTTACATCGCACTGGCTCAAACGATCAATCAGCTGATGCAATTTAACCTGAAGGCAAGAAGGACAACAGAGCACGGTTATTTATGAGCGACCGTGGACTCGTGAAACAATGAATCAATCGAGTTTGAGACGAAGCTTCTTCTGATATGGATTAGAAAACAAGGCGAAAAGTTTGTGAAACCAAAGACTGACCACATGTGTTAGAATATCCGAAACACAAATGGACATATCGGCCAGAGGTTCTTCGGATCGTTGAAGCCGCGTTAGGCTGGTTACCACCCAACGACAGATCACACTCAGCTGCCTGTTGACCAGTTGGATCCAACGCACTGCAATCGACTCGGGTACGGTTATGGATATGGATGAGGACGGAACAGCAGGACGATCACCAAAATTCGTGGTGGGCACCGAATACAACAGTTCCGGGTGCGACACATCGACCAGGACGGACATCAGTAGGTCGGAGAGTAGTTCAACTGTGCAAATGGTATTCATCACCACGTGCGCATCCTCACTGCAAGGGATGAAAGAGAGGAGTAAAATGTAACAGCACCAGTCTCTTTCCAAGTAAAAACTACAGTCTGAACGAAACAGAACGAATAGCGCTCAGAACAACAAGTAACAATTCACACAGTCTGCGACAAACATGACGGGTTGCTCACATCAATCAGCAAACAGTCAGCAGCAATTTGCAAGGAACTTCCTGCAACTGGTACTCTGAAAAAAGGCACCTTGGTATGCCACGAGCATGCACGTGATCACTCTCTCACGGGCGCGGTAGAACGCTTAGCAAGAACTATGCCCGCATATGAAGGACAGCGGGAGATTAAGGGACTCAAATCCACCAAAAAAAGCAGACCGAACACTATACACTCACTCAAAATTTACTTCCGGAATTTCCTCCAATTTGGTCAGAACAATCTCCAAGCCTCCCAGACGCCAAAAGGCCTGACTACTGCTCGTAAGTGCGGTCAGCCGTAGCTCCGCAAGCACTGGTTCGGATTTCACATCACTGGAACTGTCCTCCGTCTGGAAAGGATGGCTCTGCAGGACAAGAGGCATGAGGAAATTAAGTGGCACTTTTCAAAATGCATAGCTGCTAGGTTCTGAACAGCTAAGCTGAACAGCTTGTCATATAGTTAGTAGAAAGACGATAAAACACTAGATAATGGGTTGGGAAACCTGACCCGACATCGCCAGAGCTTGTTGCAAACCTGAATGCAAAATTACCCAAAGGCAACCCAAAACTGGAGAACTGACTACAGAGGCTTTTTCCCAACTACCTATAAACGTCGACCATAAAGGAAGAAAAGAGCTGTGATCGGATGCTCTTGTGCGGAATGATACAAACGGTGCACATAAACAACGTCTAAAGACAGACCCCAAGGGTGACCTTTGAGATGTCTTTCAACACGAGGGCTTTGAAAGCCGGAGACTACAAGGAGAGGGAAAACAGAAGTGGTAGCGAAATGGTTAGCGAAATACACTCAACTGCAAGAGGCAAACTGGAGATTCAGCTGGGTTCCAGGTGAGTCTCTCGCAAAACCAAATTTGTTTGCAAATGAGTGTATCTCACTAATTTCGTGAAATTTGGTTTCAAGTAGAACATAAAGTTGACGGAAACTCGGGGACTGCGCCTACCTGATGAGCCCCAAGGAGGGCGGAACCGGTCGTGGACTGTAGAAGTTTAAGCAACCTTATGAGCAGTGAATTACAAATTTATTACAACTTTACTCGTAATGCTATCGCGGAATGCTTGACGAGGTCACGCTAGAATCTCCGTGAGTGAGCGAAAAGCGTTGAAATACAGACGCTGGATTCTGGGTGGCTGTCACTCTGATCGATCAGGGCATGCCTTCGCACAAGACACACCCGTCCAATTAATGTTTGGTTACTTCAAGCAGCTGGTCTCTGGAGAGTCACAGACGGACGATAAAGGCAATCACATGGTAATGACACTAGAATAGGGGATAAAAAAAGCCCTGTTTCGATGGGGGGATGGTAAGGGTTCAAGGTCACGGATCAGAAGGGCAATGTCAATGAGACGAATGGTCCGCGAATGGTCGAGCATGCGAAGCTAGAGAAACGGAACACCATATCGTTATTTCAGCGTGGAGCGACTATAATCTTTTCACAAAAAAATGAATGTGGGATCATGTAAAGTAGTTCCGAGAATACGGTCTTGGAGGTAGGTAGAGTTGCGAAACAGAATTAGGACTACTAAGAGGAAAACAGGAAGAGAAAAGTTATNAATAGTTATATATATATATATACTACTGCAGTAAGTGAGCCCGGTCACATCAGTCATGTTATCATGATGAGTATTTAGGATACGTATGAGGGTTATCTACCGCCATAAGTCCTTAGAAGACCACGAAGAGATACAGAACCGACAGTTGACATAGAAAGCGAATGCACGGATGCTAGAAAGAAGAGAGGGGACCAGACTGCAGACATACAGCACAAATAACGTAAAGCATAAGAGCGATCCTTGACGCATTCCAGAGGTGACGGTGTGGGCACTTCAGGGCATACACAAGAGGCGGACAAGCAGCACACTATTCTCAAGGAATTTACTTGGGTTCAGACCAAGAAAGCCGACATTCCAAGTCAGAACAAAAGATTTAGATTAGATTAGATTGATTTAGCTTGCATTCATTGGAGGGATGATGGATGAAGAAATACATACGCGATACGTAAGCTAACAGACCACAGGATGTCTGAATCCTCATTAGTGATCCATCGGGGAAATATTACCTTAAGGAGTTCACAGGACCCAATTTGAAACGATTGATGCAAAAAGTTTAGATAGGATTAGAGACAGATAGTGGTTCAGCTGTAACGCCCTTTCGGTGCCTAGCTGCCGTGCCATCCGAAGGAAGCACGAGAGCTGAGATACCCTCAGGTTGCCTAAGCCTAGACAGGGGAAGTCGAGGGAAAGAGTTCAAGTTCGAACCATGAACCTTCTGGTGAGTAAATTCTCGCTCTAACCAATGAGCCATCTCGCCCCAGATTAAAGACAAGACGGTAATTGTCTGGGTCTGATTGAAATCTACTTCTAGGAATCACGAGGTATTATTGGCCGAATGGTGTGAAGATACCTGTGTTGAGAGGTAGACGGGAATGAGTTGAACCAAGTGGTTAGAGCGCGAATTTACTGACCGGAAAATCCGTTGTTCGCACCCGACCTCTGCCTCTCGACTTCCTCTGTCTAGACTTTAGCGACCTGGCAGTATCCCAGTCCTCGTGCCTCCCTCGTGTGGCAAGGCAGCTGGGCACCGAAAGGGTTCCACAGTTGAACGAGAGGTAGATAAGACAGTCGTGAGAGAATATGTGCGGCTTCTGGTGTGCATTTTCGAGAGGAAATCGAGAGAGTATCTTCCGAAGTGGGGCCATGTCAAAGGAGACTGAGAGGGAGTGAACGTGATTCATACTGATTTGCAAGACAGGTGAGATCAGTAACAACAGGAGAAAACGGAAGGTAAAGAAACGGGAGAGAAATGAGAGTACCATATGAGTAGAAGGTGGATAAGGACGTCAGGGAACACAAGTTGCAAGTAGTCAACGCCCAAGTCCAATAGGAGCATTGGACACTTTGTTTTATCGATGGTAGCCTTGCAAGAGTTCCTACGTCTGTGAATTAGGATTCCCTCGCTAACGTCGACACACAATTCTTCCGTCTCATACAACGGAAGTAAGCGTGACTAGATCAATTTTGGGGACAACACGTTCATCAGGCTTGAGGAATACATTGGAACGTATCATCAAGCAGTACATTAGTCATATGTCCTAAATCCACGTGCTATATTCGGAAAGCAGGAGGTGGTGAATCACATAAGGCATCTATAGGTTGAGCAGCATTGCCTCCTTAGGTGACAACGTGAGTTGTGTACCGCCTGGAAACAAGGAACCCATAAGAATGCAAAAACTTACCGGAAAACGGGTAACTTCAGTCCATAACTCCGAAGCAAGCGCTGGTTCCCTCAAGCGAAAGAATATACCGGGCCCTTTGGATGCGACTGTGGAAACTCGAGTGGGCTGAATACTTTTCCATGAAAGAATCTCATCAGATGCTGGTTCGATTGCTTCGAGGACCTGTTTTTGTTGGTCTGATGGTACTTGGGCCATGTAAGC
>NW_008751945.1:379932-389303 GCF_000715545.1 Opisthorchis viverrini
ACAGAGATCTACGCAACAAATGAGAATAAAGCAGTCAAGCGAAAGAATGGAGGGTCGCACTGGATAATAGCTGCTACTAGCAGCACACCTAGAAGCGCTAAACAAAGATGAAAGAATCTCCTCGCAAAGCACGCTATGGTTCACCGAGGGTCGAGAGGCCAGGTTATGTAATGTGGGTGACAGCTTAGATGCAAGGGTGTCACTGAGTTATGTCTAGCAACGTTTGATATGTTCCATCACGAGATGCCATACAGGGGGGTCCCACTGACCAGCAAGGGCAGGTGTGCTGGAAGTAACTTTGTTTGCTGCCATCACCATCACCACAACAACAAAAACATGGGAGATCACTGGCGCTTCAGGTCACTTAACCATGCTAACCATGCCTACCACAAATACCCGACAAGAAAAGACTGGTCCTTATTACTGACGCTCCCCCCTTCTTCATCTTTCACATACATTTTCTTACCCCTCACACCACCCTAGTGATAACTCTCTCCTTGTGAGTCCGTCAGTCAAAACTGGTGATTCCGTTCATCCCAAACCAGTTTTTCAACAAACATCTGTGTGTCATTTGGCGCTGGCATGATCAGGCATCTCGAAATCAATCTTCAAGCCTCGATGACCACTCCACGTGGATGTTCTGAATGTTCGCACTCTGAAACAAGCAGGATAACAAGCTGGTCACCCCTCAAACTGGATTCGCTTGACAATGATGCTGCGTCTAAGAAACTAGAATTCAAGGTGCAAACATATGGACGGAGCCAGCCGTCCCATCACTCTCCACTCGTTGCACAATGCCATGTTGACTGTAACACGGAGCTACCATGCACCAGAGAACAGTGACACTGCTTGAGCATCGTGGGGATATTCCTGCCGGTTCCAAACCAAATTCAATACGACGAATCTTAAGTCATCAAGTGAAACACAACGTGCAACCTGACAGCGAGGCCCGACGGACACAGAAGGCTAAGGACACAAAAGAGGCGAAGGCCAAGAATGACCGAAAATTATTCCGACTGATCCGTGCGTGGGGCCCCCTGGAAAACGCCAGTGGGCCACCACTGGTGCGACCACACCGATAAAAAAGACGCCTTGCCTCTAGAGTGAGCACTTTGAAGATTTCTCGCGACAATCTGCCGTGGCTCCGTCAGCTTAACGAACCGCACTATAGCCCTGAACGTTGAATCTGGAATATCCTACGGACACGGAGGATTATGGCTGCATGTCTTCTCAAGCGCCATGGACCTCCTGGTCTGGACAACCTCTCCCTTGCGTTGCTCGAGGATGGAAAAGTCTCCAGTCGGCGCCGTCCGACCTATTTCTTACATCTGGGAAGAGGAGAGCACCTAGGAAAACTTGGGAGAATCAGTGCTAGTGTTCATTTGCAGAAAAACGGTCTATAGAAAGTGAATCAATGATTTTGCTGATTAGTGTTTTCATATTTCGTTGCCAGGACATACAATGTCCACCCTCAGTCGCTTCCACTCAGCACAGAGTTGGGCGAAAAGAGCTCTGTGAAGCAGACGGTCTTCTGACATGCGGAATACATGTCCTAACCAGCGTAGCTTATGAAGCGTGAGTAATTCATCTACCACGCGAGAGTTTCTTCTTCCTAAGACCACGAGACGTACTTCAGCATTACTGTGCCCACCAGACCTCACTAATGCCCCGAAGACACCGATGGTGAAGCACTGAAATCTTCCGTATTTCCTCTGCGTGTGGAGGCCACGTTTCCGATCCATGAAGCAGTATGGGTCGCAACCACCGTAAAGTAAACTCTTCTTTTGACAGACAAACTGACGTCACTTCAGCCCCATATAAGTGGGAGGTTGGAAAAAGCTGCCCTGGCCTTCCTGACTCCAGAAATAAATCTGTCTCTAGCCAGTCCACCGGATCATATACAACTGCCCAGGCAAACAAATTTATCTAGTACATCGATTGGCTCGTCTGCAAGCGTAAGGTTTGGGTTTGATCCAACCCAGTCTTGTAGCAGTAGTTTACGATTTGAAGGCGTGAAGCGCATGCCATGTAGGTTATTTAAAATCGCCTGACCCAAGGAGAGCAATATCATCCACATATCAATGACTATGAGGTATAGTTCGAGGAGCGTTTCGACCCTGCGGTTTCGGAGACAGGCACGGAAATTTCAAGCAGCATATCAATAACAAAGATGAAGGGGAAAGGCGACAGAGGGCAGCCTCGCCTTGTACAAGTGGATGTGATGAGCTCAGGCGGAAGCATGCAGTATACTCGTACGCGCCCACACGAGTTCGCATGAAGAGAGCCTTCATAAGGAATGTAAATCTGGAAGGGATAACTTTGATCACCAGACACCACCAAATTTTCTCAAGAGCCACAGAGTCAAAAGCGGACCTCGGATAGAGAAAAACAATCAATGTGGGACGTCTGAAGGAGTGGAGTGTTCAAAAATTTGTCTCAAGGTAAAAATATAGTCGACGCATCCTCGTCAAGGCGAGTTTCGACCCTGCGGTTTCGGAGACAGGCACGGAAATTTCAAGCAGCATACCAATAACAAAGATGAAGGGGAAAGGCGACAGAGGGCAGCCTCGCCTTGTACAAGTGGATGTGATGAGCTCAGGCGGAAGCATGCAGTATACTCGTACGCGCCCACACGAGTTCGCATAAAGAGCCTTCATAAGGAATGTAAATCTGGAAGGGATAACTTTGATCACCAGACACCACCAAAGGGCCACAGAGTCAAAAGCGGACCTCGGATAGAGAAAAACAATCAATGTGGGACGTCTGAAGGAGTGGAGTGTTCAAAAATTTGTCTCAAGGTAAAAATATAGTCGACGCATCCTCGGTCAAGGCGAGACCGAGCTTGTTTCTCAAGAGTCTACCTCTCGATAGATCAGTCAACCTACGCAAAACAATATCAGATAGCACCTGAGATGCGACAAATACCAGACTGATGCCACGATGGTTTTTGCATGACGTTGAGTCATTTAGAAGACTGGGATGATGGTCAATGATCCCATGACACCGATATTATGTGTTCGCTCCAAATCTGAAGTATGGTCGTCAGACTTCACCGGCCTTCTGTTCTCGCTGCCTTCGTTAAAGGGTGCCGAGTGCATGCCATCCAGGCAAAATGCCTTACCGCCTTGAAGGAGTGATATCTCACGCTTGGTTTCGGTTGCTGATGGCGGATTGGTGTCGATGTTCTATTCAGTCCCACTTGGTTCCCCCTAAGGTTGTGATTGAAACCAGCTGAACTGTTCTTTGACGTGATCAACCCATTGTTGAGGCATTTACCTTTTTTAATCGATTGATCGGATAATCTGAAATAGGGCATGGTTACTGCCCGCAGCGAAAGCCTCCTCCATCCCTTAGACCTTTGCAATCCAAAAGCGTTTCCTCTCGTTTTCGAAGTTTCTTATTATCTGGTGCTTGAGGGATCTGTGTGCGCCATCACAATCGCTAGTTGCTGGTATGGTCTTTCTGGTGGCAATACGATCTGCTGATCTAGACAATATCCCGTGTGCATTTAGTCAAGTCAGATGGCGTGACCAGCTTCCATTCATCCTCAAAGCTATTAACGTCAACTGCACGACTGTGGTTTGCCAGGAGCTTTCTAGCCAGATCAGACCGATACTCTTGAGCTACTGAAAATTGTCGAAGTTGGTGAACTGTTCTGTGTACGCAATGCTGACGGAAAGCGAAGTGATAACCAGGTTCCAAAAATGGCATGACCGGAGTTAAGTTGTGTAACCTAGAAGGAGTGACAATCCATAACTGAGATTCTTAATCGGTAACTGAGCCATATGGTCCAATTGAATAATTTTTCAGCGTCCGCCAATAGACGGAAGGCATATTCGAGCAGGCTGATGACTGTGACAAGATGGTTCCTCTTCCAATATCACGTGCGTCAGCCATCGTAACGAATTTCCTACTCGGTCGGAGTGCGCTTTCTTTCACTTAGTCATTTTTCTAGTCCGACATTCCAAACAGACTTCCCACCCTGCCGTAAGGCTTGGAAAAATGGTCAGTCAATGTGTGCAAACTCTGGTATAAAACTCGTACCACGACCTATGTGGGTTTTCATTTTTACGGCCGTATTGTATAACTCGCCAGCAGCTGCGATCGACTGTGTTCGGACCTTCCTCAATGGAGAGTAACACCCTGCTCTCATGTATAAGTGCTTATCTGGTGCAGAAGACACCTTGCTTTGACATTCCTATTGCAATAAATGGCACTGTCATATGACTACCGGTAGTAGGGGGCCGCTGTTCATTGTCATATTGCTTCCCTCTAGCCTTCCAGGCATGGTTTCAAATTTGAGAAGCACCTGCCACCAATAATAGCCGCGAAACCACTGAAGGACTGGAGCTCCATTAATACGTCAAGGCCCGTGGTGGGTGAGAATTCCACGTCTACGTGAAAGACTAGTTCTTGAATATTTCGGTACCCAAATGATAAGCACAAACCAGCATGCCTTCACGAAGACAATCTCTTACATCAACACTCCTGGGCTTCATTGGCGATAACATGAGGACAAGGGATAGATATACTATTTGCATTTTATAGGACCTTCGACACAACAATGCCATGCCCACTACTTTGTAATTTAAGCGCTTACAGAAGCGAGCGCCGGTCAGATTTTTAGCCTGTTCTTAACGGTATGCGAAGGACTAAGAGGTGACCTACTGGTAGGCTAAGCCTACCCAGCAAGAATGCCATACCGGAAAAGAATTTAGACCCGAAGTTACGAAGTCAATCGTACATCTGCCAAATAGATAAAAAATAAATGCTGCAACAGACTAGCTAATCTTTGGAACAAGCTTTATGGTGCCCCCAGTTATTACAACTATCGACTTCAAACAAAGTTCGGATGCCTGATACAATGTAGGAGAGCTGAGTTCTAGATCCATAAAAAAAACAGGGGGTAGCCTTCGTAGTTCTTTCCAGGTTTGTTTCCTCACTACCGCCGCTCCTCGCCTCGGTTTAACTATAAAACTATCGACTACATCCATTCAGACTAGCCTCCTACTTTGCCACTGACTTCTGGATCAGTAGCAGACCATCTTTTTTATCTATTCGGTGCTGAATTGTTGCGTAATCCATATTCATACACGGCTATACATTCGTGCGGGTCCATACATATCGCCACCAATATGTCGCAACGAATTAATATGTCATGTGCCGTGTGTCGAGGGAACTGGACAATATTTTGTCATCACCATAAGGTCTCGGGTCATGACCTGTCATGACCCAGGATTTGAAGCATAAGAAGTCTTCTCGTGGACATTCCCGATATGACCACGGAGGAAATGCACTACAAAGTATTCAGCCGATTAGATGCTCTCGTCGGTGAAATGCACCTCGAACCACTGCCTAATTTTACCCACACTAACGCTATTAAGCGTACTGGTATCCCGCTCACAGGCTATCTAAAACAAAGTCGAAGATCAACGTACCAAGGAGGATCCAGATCCTTTGCGGAGGCATTCCAATCCGAAGTGTACGAGAGATTTGACCGGAGTTGAGAGTTCCAACTGCGAAAAGTCTGAAGGACAGTTAAGTAGAGTGCAGTTCACATACCCTGTAAGTACTTGATGAAAACGGAAGTCGACGACAATAAGAAGAACTCCTGCAAATTGCCCGGTAACCCGAACCCATCCATGTCAACAAAACTAGAACAATTATCATAGGAGAGTAAAAACTACCCATAGGTCTGTAGTCCATGTAGGAAATTGAGGAGAAGCTCGATGTCTTTACGCGATAATTTTCCATCATTCACCGAACAGTCGTAAAGCACATAACAAGACTGCTTGAATGATTCTATCCGTTCCGCAACATTCCCAACCCTGGTCATCTCATTCGCGACCTTGATGGCCCGCACAAATTTGAGAGAGGCGCCTTGGAATCAGGCCATGAGTCCCATGGCCGCCCCGCTTCCCAAGGGATTTGTGAACTGCATCCGGCATTCTGGGGATCTACTTTGGACTCGAGAAGATACATAGTCAGCAGTAGCTGTAAATGTTTGGTTCTGGTTCGGCTTCCGGCCCTCCCGTTTGGGGCTCTTGAATGGGTCTTACTGGGTCTCTTGATTCACGGATTCATGGATTGATACACAGGATCGAGGCTTTTGCCTAAGTTTCCCGGGTCGGTTTTGTTCTTGTCGGTCAGTGGCTGTCGTTCACCTGAAAGGCACACAGGGGGGTTGTGCAAAGCGGATATACCAGCATTCTGATTCTGTATTGTTAGTACTTGGAGTAAATGCCCAAGTGAGGGCCACAGGCCCGACAAAAAACACCCACCCGTTAACGTTCTTTTTGAATTCATACAAACAAGTACAGTATGCAGCGTATCTCGCGAGGCCTCGCTTCACTTACAACGGCCATCAGTGTCATTTTACAAGAAAATGCTCAAAGATGGTTTGGTCCTACAAGGCGTCTGTCTATCAAAGAATCAGTTTGGAAATTGTCAAGCTGAAGAATATACCACTTTCACTACTGCAGTTTTTTAATTACATGATGAAATATTCGCGATTGATCAGCGGTATTTATGACAAATTTGACAGTCGTCCATACAGCTGTTTTCTCTGAAGAAGACCAAGCCACCTTGAACGTAGATTTTCAGTCTTTTCCTGAAGTATCAATAATTTTGGGGAGGGAAGTTTTAAGAGCTTTGCCTACTTGTATTGTAGCGGTCTGAGTTTCAACCCTTATCTGAATATCGTTTCGACCATGTAAAATGTCCACTACTGGATATTGTCACAATGTCCGATGGCCCTTATCTGAATATCGTTTCGACCATGTAAAATGTCCACTACTGGATATTGTCACAATGCGCTGTCCGATGGCAAGTACACGGTACTGTCTAGGTGACCAAAAATGCATGCGGCTGACCACGCTTCCTTGAGGATTCCATTACGTACAAATAGCGTAGGACTATATCTAACTCAGTAACCATTCTCACGTTTTTAACTGCGGCGTTGTAATTTACGCAGTAGACATTTAGGTTGACAGTTAACCACCAACAATTTTGAACGCCATCTCTTATAATGAGTATATGCTTCGCTTTGGACGGCTACATACAACGATGGCCGGAGGCGTTCTGCGAAGCCCGTGTCTAAAAACCTTAACATATTTTACCCAGCCTGATAAACCCACTTTGTTGGATTCGTTCGTCACTACACTACGGGTACATTGAGCGACATATGGGAAACGGTTTTGTTCGTATATTCCTGTTTGTTTCTATTTTCTATGGACCACCTCCTAACATAAGACATATGGGAAACGGTTTTGTTCGTATATTCCTGTTTGTTTCTATTTTCTATGGGCCACCTCCTAACATAAAATTGCTTGACTTTATGAAATGCTCGCTTTTACTCTACCAATGCACGCACATTGTCTTCCACGTGAAAATAAACCGCAAAAACTTCAGGCCCAAAACCACTGTGAAAAGCAGTCGCCCCTTAAAAGACAGCCGGAACCATTAAGAGCGACACGTATCTGATAGGTCATCGTTTAATGTACAAAGCGAAGTTCGTTACCCCGATGCGCTCACCAGCTTAGAGTTAAACCACCGTCGTTCTGCAATATGGCGATTACTTCTCGCATGCAACCTACCTTATTGGTCTTAAAAAATATGATCGAAATCATAACGATCCAACTGTTGCTTGCAACGATCATTTTGTTCATTTTGAGCTATGAGCTGCACTACAAAATTACCAGAAATGAATCTCCTATTTTATTGATGCTGATTTATATTACAACAAATCGGTACAGCTGATCATTTTGTTTATTTTGAGCTATGAGCTACACTACAGAATTATCAGAAATAAACCTCTTATTCTGTTGATGCTGATTTATATTCCAACAACTCGGTACGGTCATTTAGTCGTTCATTAGTAAGTAACCGGCAGCGTAATTATCGACCTCGCTGTATTATCTGATTACTATCTGGGTGTTTTACCTGCGTAAATAAAAATTTCATTGAGTTTGGTGTGAGAAGAACCAGTGATGTGTCAGTGGCGGGAACCTGCTCAGTACTGATAGAGTTACCAGAGAATATCAGGTGGCTTGTTCACCCATCTAGTATGCTTGTGTGGGAAATGCCGTTCACAGCCATAAAATTTTGACTGAACCAACAAGAAGTACGGACGAATTTTGCAATTTTCAAAGTCAAGTCAGCATACATTGCCTGCAGAATGCCCTTAAATGAAAGAATAAATCCTTTCAGCGGTGGCGTATAACCGTGATTGAATACACGGTTGCTAATTAATGGCATGCTGTAGAAGATTCGTTAGGCTACTTTATCATTATAGGCTACATTCTTACTTTATACAAATATATATAAAAATATACAGTCAATTTTCTCTCATTATCGGCTAAAAATAGTGCTGTCTATGCTTTTTATTTATTTCGGAAGAAGACAGATTACGAAAGGATTAATTGTGGATAGCCTAAATATTCCCATGTTTTCAGCGAGAACACGGAAGCAGACGTTGTCATTTCCAGGATCACACCCTTGGTAAGTACAAGTTTAACTGTTAAGACAAACAACGAAATAAGCAGCCATGGTTAAGCGGTGGGTGAGAAATTGTAAAAATTGAGCGATTGTTTGCCATCCCACCTCATGGCCTGCCAAATTGGATACGGTGACAGTTTAGCGAATGAGTTGACCGATGCGTATCAAATGACCCAGGCCTATCCAGAGGTAGCACGGATTGTTTTCGACAGCCTAGCACCAGGTTTTGCAATCTTAATGTGACTTCTCTGACTGAGGTCAAGAAGCGTTTTTTACCGATACTGGCAGCTCCCGTCTGGACCGATTAGTCCAGTGGGTGTCCGGCAGGAAAATGGTTATACATGCTCTTAGCAATTTGCTTTTTCCCCCAACACAAACCTTCCGCCGAATAACCCCAAGAAAGTCGACAGACAACCGTGTTTGCCCGACTGGTACAAAGCACTCCGCATAAAGCACGTTGCAAACGTGCTCAAAGCAAAAGGTTATCTAGGAGAATTTTCAGCCAAGAATACAACCGAATCTTTTATCTAAACGTCTTTCATGATAGCTTCGGTAAAGCCTATCTATATAAGTTTACCTTTTAAAGGCAATCATTTTGCAGATACAGGTAATTCCTGTCCGTCTCGTCCGTTACAACATACGACTTCGAATGAAAATCTAGTTTTGGCCTGAAGAAAAGAATGCCAGATCTTACTCGGGATATCTTTCAATGACAAGTGCTTAACGAACTACAGTCCCTGAACGGAATGTTGCCCTTTCTGCTGTTGTAAAAGAGACACAAGTCCCCCAGGGCGCCGTATTTTTGTTTGTTCTACTTAAATTGGAAAAATTTCCTCCAGGAACGAGACTCAATTCTCATTATCGGCCATGGTTGG
>NW_008751945.1:394874-397021 GCF_000715545.1 Opisthorchis viverrini
GGCTTGTACTCCATCGAAGTCGGCACTTGTGGCAGGAGTGGACTCGGACCATTCGTGTCGGTGGCTGATGGGGAACCTTAGAATGGAGCTGAGCGTATGTAGAAGGCAAGAACTGTGGCGCGCGCTGAATCAACGTGGAGAATTTGGCGGGCGTCGTATCATCTGTTATGTTGACAATGAAATTCCCCACGTTTATTATGCCCCCATTTGTAAACCCCGCCCCATTTTGTGTTTAGTGTGTATATATGAACTGACGTTTGTTTGTCCTTACCACTTCACCCATTCGGCCTTGAGGTCATCCGGCCATTTGTATCTGATTTTGCACGTGTGACTGTCTCAGAGCCTGTTGGCTCCCTTGCTTCGCACTTTTTTAGTCCAAGCGGACTGTTTGTTTTGGACGCGTATCTACTGCGGAGTACCGTATAGAAACCCAGCTCCGACTTTGTTTTGCCTACTCGGAGGTTCTGGTATTACGCGTAACTCGAAGATACCGTTCGACCGTTACAAGGTAGGCTACGCGTGATGCCGTGTCATGAACTTGTATTAGTACAGGCCTTGAAAGTATGTTTTTTTCATTGCTAGGATCCACGTATGACTTTTTCGTCGTACACGATTTGCCGGTGCGTTGAGGCTGCTCTGTATTGATTTCACCAAACTTCAGCAATGCAGAAACGGCACGCAAATAAATGAGTGTTTTCGACAGGTACTTATGAAACATCCGACTTCAGAAATGTGGGGACAATTTGGGCACCATCTATCATGAATTTCGAAGTAAACTTACCCTGATCCTTGGATGCGATCTATTCGAAAAAGCTGAGGAGCATTATTTGCCGCAGTCCTTTATCTTACCAATTTCGCCCTGAATGAAAGCGAAAAATTTGCGCGCCTATGTGAACATTTTAAGTTACTTTTGAGAAACCTCTCACAAGGACCTTACTGCCGTTAAAAGATGTCACAAATATACGGCGATGAAACTCCTTTCATCGGTGATAAAATGCCTCACGTCTTCTACCAACCCCATGAGCATATGCTTCACGAACATATGCAAACTGCCTAAAATGAATGTCTTCAAGCGCATGCGACACAGGTTCACCGCACGACATGCCTCGAGATCTCGAACAAGTAGATCATCTACCGCTCAGGCTCTCGGAAAACGTTGAACCTACATGTGTGGCACCCATGAACAATAATTTCCTGTCGAATTGTGGACGCTGAGTTCTCTAAAGCTGTCTGCTCCAATGGTTTGTCCACACTAAGAAATCTACTGAAATGTAAAATAACAATTTGGGATACAAGCAAATTCACCTGATTCTTAAGGAGAAATGCTCTTTCGTCGCCATTTGATTTTCAGGTTAGACAAGAAAACCTCCACATCAGAAAGCATTCCCCCTTAAACTAGGTGGCGTTCACATATACACAAAAATCATCTGTGTTCTCTGTGGTCTTCCAGCAAACCAAGTTGAACCCTGGTGACGGCAGAACCTAGTGCACAGTCACGGTATTGTCTTTAGAAATATCACTTCCCGCAGTGAGGGCTGATATGAATGCGCAACCACTCAACACCATTTTTGACTGTACAGTGTTCTGTCCTCAGTTTTGCTGATGTTTGTGTATAGACATATATCTTCGTAATNACCCCCATTTCTGACTGTACGGTGTTCTGTCCTCAGCTTTGCTGATGTTTGTGTATAGACATATATCTTCGTAAATACTGGGTTGGTAAGAAAATGTGTGAGATAGTACTGCCTAAGTACCCAAAATAGTTTTGCCATGTTGTCCCAGCACACATTTTACTGGTGTGTAAGATCCGGACGGTTAAGGATCTCACAGGACGATTGCGACTATTAGATTATACGCAGTTCGTAGCCAGTAGTCAATAGGAGCAGACAGACGTGGGGCAGCTGATGATATATTGAAGACTGACAGGAACTGGTTCTACAGAAAAACGGATTAGTAAGCATCATGGATTAAGAAAACGTGCAATCAACAATGACGCAATCTGCAGGAGCGGAAAGTAGTCACTGTCACAGCACGGATTTTTATAGGGGCAAAAAGAAGTAAGTACCAAACGATGTGAAAACATACATATCGGGGCAGTCTGACAGTATGAGTTGGCCGTAACGGCGCAGGAGTCAGTACGTTCGGGA
>NW_008751945.1:397349-399588 GCF_000715545.1 Opisthorchis viverrini
AATCAACACCGTGTAAAAAACATTATGTGACACACTGCTGAACGGAAAGCGGGTATGTTACAACCTAAAATCTCTCAGTGGTAGACTAACACATGCATATTTTAGAGTTGCGCAAAAGACATGGTATAACAGTTGTAGGGTCTTGGCGTGAGCGCAACAAAAGAAAACATGGTGGAACGCTGTTCCGTTTCTGAGGTTGCATGATTCCGCTTCTTTTTGTTCAAAGTATACCAGCTTAAGTTTGCATCAAAAGCGTCTCAGGAACAAAGAATGCATCAGGTGTTTTAAAAACAAGGGCATGTTAGACGCTAAGGAATTTCGCCGAAATCAGTTTAGAGGATAATCCGCAAAAGCGTAACTTGACCGATGAACCAGCGAGAGAATTCCTCGTTTTGAATGAGATGCCTGCCAACATGAAGATGAGCAGGTTCTATCCCAGATGTTGTTCCCAACCCTAAATTCAATTGCATGAAATTGTTTGTCGCAATGCAATTTTGATCACTGTGATACCTTCCTCCCTCAGAAATTGACGGCCATTCCATTCGATTGCACCCATTAAAAGCGTATCAGAGTAAAGAATCCATTACCTAGTCAGAGGTTGCATCTTAAAGCTTCTTAGGTGCACTCTTCCCGGCAGACAAAATCGGCGCTCGGTAATACAATAAAAATCATGCGAATTTGGATACTCTGTGCACAAATGTGAGTCGTTTATTTCAAAAATACAACAAAAAATCCTAAGAGCAGCACAAACGTTGCGTGAAATATTTTTGTTTCTCCATTGACCGTTTATTCATGTCCGTCCAACAGGTGTACAACCACCTAGATCACCCAATAGAAATTGTGTCCCTCAAGTTGCTAATGGATGTGACAGTTTAGAAGACAGGCCGCGGTTGCTAATGGATGTGACAGATAGTTTAGAAGACGGGCCGTCGGAAATCCGGAGTGCTGTCCACCTAGCACACTATCAAATCATCTCGGTGGTCACAAGTTTTGCAGCGGATTAGGCTTGATGTTTTTTATTTTATGATCCTATACATTTAGAACTGCACGAGATATACTCATGCTTCAGATTCTGCCGGCGCAGGCTCTAATATTACCATTATTGACACATGTACGCTCTTCTCGTTGTATGGGGAGCAAATATTTGATTATGAAAACCAAAAAATTAATTGCGGATGGTTTTGGACCTTGTTCGTCTCAGTTCATTGATCCGGCGGCTTACCGCTTTTTCTTGAACACCCGTGGGCAATAATCGTGGGAGAATATTTTACTTATAACGACGGTTAAAATGCCGGTTATCCCTGGTGGCCAGTTTAAGTTGATACCCAGCTTACAACGACTGACAAATACTGTCCCCCCAGTGTAATTTGCGGGACACCAAAGTCTTTAAAGCAGCTTCTTCAACTCAGTGCAGTGTGAGACTACTTACTAAGTGCAAATAAAAAAGGCAACGTTCAGACTGAACCAGCCTTTGGAAAAAATCTCAATAAATGTTTGTGAAAGAAAGCGAACTGTCTTGTTTTTCGTCTCACTAAGCCTGGTGGATCTGTGTTGAAATTGAGCTCAAAATAGATTTAACGTTTTTCGAGTGAGACTTCGAACAGCAGTTAAATTGATTCCTTTGTTTCATCCACCCAATAACGCGATAAAAATTGCTCTATGTCCTGGACAATGATTTTGGAGAGATTAACAGTTTGGATGCTACTAAAGACTCAGATGTTATGAGGCACGGAGTTTATGATCCATGGCATCATTGACGCAAGTTCGCGAGCTCTGATAGTACACGTGCATCGAATCCCAGTTTCGGAAATTTGAGGAAATTCAGGTGAACAATTCAAATGTTTTCATCATCGTAACGTTCTTTGATTCACCCGGCTCTGCTTTAATGTTTGTCGGCACTGATTACTGATAGAATTCTCAAGTATTCATTGAGTTCAACTGACGAATACTCCGGAGTTGCTATCGCCAGAATGACTGCCGCGTTTCTTCATTCGTGGTGCTGAAAGACCAGAAGTAAAATAAATCATATAGGCAATTAACCTTGTTGGGCAGGCGTCTAAAACTGTACACATGCATGAAAAAGTATGACGTTTGAGCAAGCCTGACCATTTTGCAAATATCAGCGGTTTCGTGTACGACCTTGTATTGTATACATTATCGATAGCGCTTAAATGATTCGGCTTCCTTATGTCCGAGACGATACGTTCGATTTCGGTATGGTTGTTTTTGCCGGAAATGT
>NW_008751945.1:404356-406430 GCF_000715545.1 Opisthorchis viverrini
TGCACGCCACAGAAGCACGACCGAATGTGATCAGCGTTCAGGTTTTTCATAGAGGCACGATCGATGTTGATGGGTGTTCACTAACGCCTATCAGACAGTCTGGATCAACGACAGAAAGTCCCAGTTAAATAGCGTGGGGAAGTTGTAACTTTTGCTCTCGCACTCACTCGCTTGTTCGGAATACAGCTGTTGTGTTTCTTTCTGTGAATCTTTTTTCTCTGGCACTAGGTACTGGAGCGGGTCAGCAACAGATACCACAGATTGGCACATCAGTAAATATAGCAAATTCCACTTGGTTGAGTGGTGGTACCTTCTCCACTACTTCATACGGTGGACAATCCAGTGTGGTGAAACTTCAAATTTCTGCTGGCCAAGGAGTTATTCATTATTCAAGCACTTTGTGTTCCCAGTTTTGTTTTGCGAGAGACGCACCTGGATGTGATGTTTCCAGGTAACTGATTGTGCTGCACCAGGCCGCCTCATGTTTCAGTTGCTACGATGTTCAAGACATCCTGATGCATGTGTAGTCGCAATGCACTACTCATAAAGTTGCTGAAAATTCTTCGATAGCTCACAACGGGTTTTGCTCTTCTTGGGGCTCATCGGGTAGGCGCAGTCCCCGAGTTTCCGTCAACCTTATTTTCTATTTGTGTTGTACTTATGTTCTACTTGTGCAGCACATTCAGTTGCCTGAAAACATCACAAAAGAGAGGGTTAGAATCGAGTTTCGCACGTATATCGGAATAACCAGACGAAATGGGAATCCAGAATTCAGATCGGCGCAACAAGTAGTACGTATGTATTGGAATTGGCGTACATGTACAGCATATGGAATATTTAAACAAGAGAATAATGAATAGAGCAATGAATAGAGTTCAGTTCATCACATCACAATTCTTTAGCGTCCACTGGTTTTTTTCAGGCATTTTTACCTCAGATTCAAAGCACCAACTAGCCCAAAAATCTCCTTTTGTAGTGTAGACTGTTACAGTCTACTATACAATGCTGTTTTATTCAGTATTTTATGGGAAATTCTGGCAACTTGTTTTTGTGCATTCTTTTATTTTTTCATTACAAACTCCTGCGCAATATCCCACTCTTAGCCAGCCTTGCACTTCACTGCTTGCAAAAGAAGACGACGTAAGCTGCATTACTTCGAAGGCTTGACACAAGTGCTTTTGTCTTTAGTTCATAGGCAACAAAATTCAAACCGTTATGTTTTCATTCCTCTCTGACTGGTATTCCTGCCCTCAAAATGCGCTTCCTGATAACCGCATAAACCACAAAAGGCAGCACAGCGAGCTAGAAGTTGTTTTGATCCATCACTGGAAATCCAGATCATATCGTGTTTATACATGGAAAAAGAATATACAAAACTACTGACGTGAGAAGTTTTACAGGCGCCCCCTAAGAAGCGATAGAGAATCTTTGTTATTCGTCGGGGTCAGTGAGGGATTTTGAATATCACCGAATAAGCAGTTTTTATGCTGATATTCAGACGACATTTTTTCTAACTAGTGTACTGGGATCTTTGAGGGGAATAAAAAAGTGGCCTTTCACAGCGGATGGATCGCTTAAACGTACACATTGATTGAGAATCTATGAGTTTTGAGGAATGCGCCTTCTAAGTCGAAGTATACCGCCAACATGGGTGATGATTGAATAGAAAATCTTTGTGGCCGAAATTTTTAATGCCGGTGCTCTCCAAATGGACTAGACGCTGCTAAGCAGTGATCGTTGGACTGGCGTTAGATGACGACAACAAGTTCATATGCATTCCGAGGAGACCCAGTGAATGTCTTTGTTATGCATGGTAAGAAACGACCGGAGAAAATCATGAGGATAGACGCCGAAAGGGATTCGGGTATGTTGCTCTCCTCAAACGTGTGTAAACTGCACCATGAGAAATCAGCGATGGAGGCCTTAACCGTTCCATGGATGATTAGGCGCACCTCCTCCCGTATTCCTTGCACGGACTTTCAAATACCCTCTGCGGCCTGCGTTTGACCGCTCTTCGAGTGTAACAACCAAGTTGTCCACCGGGGACGCAAGAAGAACGTAACTCTCATCGTGC
>NW_008751945.1:407252-428482 GCF_000715545.1 Opisthorchis viverrini
CACGCTTGTATTATGAGAAATTGTACAAGTGCGCGTTTTTGTAGTTTTTCGTATTCAAACAAAAAACGATTATGCACTTGATGAAATACGTAGTGTTATAATGGAAGTAAAACAAATGTACAAATTGCCACATTATCAATCCGTGACTCTGTGAATCCTGTCGGTGTTAATGAAAGTGTGCAACCTATGGACAACCGATAGAACAGAGCCCATTTGAGAATTGTCACCGTCTGATTAGATTATCTTTTGTTTGTTCCTTGCGTTCGGGATGCCTGTGTACACACCCATTAATCTCTTGAACCTACCGTAAACCTCGCCCCCAGCTTTCGACCAATCGGCGTGCGGTGTTTGCAACCCGCTGACCTGTGCGGTTAGGTCGGTCGCTGACTGCGGCGATATGGTTTTCTACGTCCCCTAGACGTAGAATGATCCCACCAAAAACATATTACCCCTGGTACAGTCTGCCGACACCGGATCCTATGGAACCATATAGCCGAACGGATCCTCTGGTTGTCTTTCTCAAAGGGATTTGTCTGCAACATCGTTATGGTGTTTTACAAAGAAAGCTACGTATCACCGAGTAAGCCCGCTAACTGTTTCTTCCCAGCCCTGTCATTACACAATAGTATGATTGTTCTCTGCTTTAACTGCGGTTTTGGCGTTTGACTGAAGTTTCTTGTAGCTTTGCTAGCCCTATTGTCTTACCCTTCCGACTCTCCCAATCTTAAGATGAAATGAATTCATTTCTCCAACGAAGTATTAGCATTTAAGCTTCGAAGCAATGATTCGCCTACATCGAGTGCAAACAAGCCATTCTCTTAGTAGGAATGTGTGATATGTGCGCTCAATTAGTTTACCAATCATGTGGTGGGCCTAACGAGGCAATCCTCAACATTCATGACAGACAGAGTAAAATCGTCCTGATCTTTGTATGTTGTAGGGAATTAGTTGAGGCCACTTTCGCCGAAAAACCTCTCATCTCAGAATTCAGACAATGCCGGAGTCTGAGATAGACCTAGTAGGCCCAACAACATCTGTTCATAATGTGCGAAAAAGTAGGCTACTGGCGGCAAAAAGGGTAAGGTTTATAACGAACTAAATTATTCGGAAACGAAGTCGGTGTTGGGGCCATCTCACCGTATGAAGTGACCATAGTGAGTAGGGAATTATGGGTAATAAAGGACAGGTACAAAGCGGCGATGGGTCGGAACAGGAATCTCTTGATGTTCGGTCTTCTTGGGTACTCGGGTGCTGTGTTTTATATTACGAAGAGGGCCCATGAAAATCTAGTTCAAACGCTGATTCGCGACACTAGCTCAGCAAATAACAGGCGGCAAGGTGCGGAAAGGTAGTGTTTACCGGCCCTCATCATTCCCTTTCCAACGTCATTCGACTGCCAGGTGAATAGATATTTACTGTACTGTACGGCAGTGAAGCATCGGTGTTGAACACTGATGTCATACTCCCGATGATTATGATGAGGTATTTACTGTTTATCTGAAGTGAAACAGTGAAGATAGACATTCTGATTTCGACCACTTCATGTTTATCCTATCTGGTGAAGTGGGTGATGGAGGAAGGAATCTCCACACAAAAAGTTGAGTGTGAACTAGCGGTCAGGCCTCTATCATGTCTTTTGTCAGCAGGATTCAACTTGCATAAAATTATGAACCAGGAGTTCCTCCTGAAGCGCCTTGCTACTCAGTTGAACAGTACGGCGGGTAAGACAACCCTATAAAAGAGTAAGGCATATCAGTCAAGTAACTGACAATCACATGACTCGGAAATGTTTGTGTGTATAGCGGAAAGGGGTTTGAGAAGTTAGTCCATGGGCGAAGAACTTTGCGGACAAACTGTGCTTTCCGGTTTCCCGAACAAAAGAAGGGGATTTGACTGTGTCCCACATCGAGCTTTTTGCGTAAAAGCCTAACCCACATGGCAATGGGGGTTGTAGGGTTCTGTTCAGGGACATACCCTAGCTTCTGACTTGAGTGTGACCTGCGAGGCAGCGGGATTTTCCTTGAGAGCGCCGTCCGAAGCGAGTAACTCGATAGTCTTGCCTGCTCATCTGTAGGGGGAAACACCTTACTGCCTTCCCACTGCTATCGCAGAGACAGTACGACTTTACCCTCAAACCGTTTCCCAGTACGATTGCTCTTAGTACAGAATCCCGTCGCTCTTCATCTGCTTGCTCCTCTTTGGCCTTCCTAGCATGGTAGCACCTTGTGAAACGAAGTTTCAGCCAGTGTGACCTATGGGGTCATTACATCAACTTGATCAACATAGGAGCTTTAGGTCGGGCCCATCACTCACGACTGCCTTTCCTTCTGGAGTACACAACTTGATTCTGATCACACCATAGTGCAAACATGCCTGACTGCGCTTTCCTCCAGGCTTTCGCGAGTAAGAAGTTCACGAACCCATCGTTTTCGGATAACTACCATAGCTTAGCAGTACTGATCTGAGATACCTCAGTCACCGTTTACAGTAAACCAACGATGTATTGGTAGAGATCACGTCAATGAAGTATGACAAAGTGTGAAGGAAGCTATGCTAGTCAGTGCTATCTATCCGATTTCTCCGAACCGATCAAATGGCCATTGAATATCGTCCAGATCATTAGTTTTGGTTGGTGCCAGGGAATTCAGACGATGTCGCATGCAACTTCTCTAAACGCCAACTAGCGAAGAGCCCAAAACCGAAAGCTTTGGTGGACGCCGAATGCTCAGGATATAGGAAGTCCTTTTCTACTTATTAATGACTGACTGGCCACAGAAAGGCGACGATTAGTGGGAGCTCTAGATAGCTCGGTGTTTAAAGTGCGAACTTAACGGCCGGAAGGTTCCTGATTCGAACTCAACCCAAGCAACTCGACTGCTCCTCTTTTGGCTTGGGCAACTTGACAGTATCTCAGCCGTCATATTTCTTTAAGATGGTGTAGCGGCTAGCTACCAGAAGGTGAACAATTAGCAGTTATTATTCTTATTATTATAATAATGGTCAACCGAAACGGCGGCTCATCAAGTCACTCGCAAAAATACCGGCTGGAAAGATGGGTCAAATACTTCGAAGTACTGTCTAGCTGACCTGCAACACAATCTGGAGGCTGTTAATACGGGCGATTATAATGTAAACCTTGATCATCTGTCAGTAGAAGAACTGAAATACGAAATAACTGTGCTCAAGTATGAGGATGCACCAGGATCAAACAGTTTGTATCCGGCCCTCTTCAAACATGGCGGAAAACCCCTGTTTATCCATCTGACAAAAAATTGATGTGACCTGGAGTGGAGAGGAAGTGTTTGAAGAATGGGGCGCATCGTCAGTCATCCCTGTTTTTAAAAAGGGTACGCCAACACTGTGTGAAAACCGTCGTGGCATTAGGCTGGTGACTGGCATATGAAGATCTCTCTGCTCCTATCCTTCGAAGGTTGACTGAACACAGGAAGAGGCAGATCAGTGAAAACCAACCTGGATTCCGTCCTGCAAGTGAATGCATCGATCACATCTTCACCCTCTGACAGATTTCCGGACAGCTAGGCTTCTCGTGGGAACACCGAATCAGTAATACTAAAGTACGTCGAATGGTTTTCAGAAGAAACAATTGGCCCACAATAAATGAACTGACCGCACTTCGTAGGTTGCGCTAGCTTGGTCACGTGTTACCGTATACCAGTCGACTGAATTCTCGGAAGATCCCTTTCCGCACAAACATGCGAAAAGTGAAAAACAGCCAGGGGAGGTCAAGCACCGACTTATTAACAGTCTGAATGCCATTACCAGCAAACTCAGTTTAGCTAGTCATTGACGCCTGTCTGGTTGAGAAAACGAGACGGGACAAGTCAATGGTCATAGACGTTAACATATATGACCAAGTCGCTCGTTAATAGTGCGCTTACATTAAATGTATAGTTTCTCCCCCCCCCGATCTCCCTAGTGAAAAGTCCGCAGATACGTCTGTATTTATTTACCTGTTTTGTCAGCTACCGCCTCCAATGCCTAGCTATCTACCCGTATCTTCCCAAACCCCCAACAGCTCTACCCAATGTGAAGCGATTTTGCTGTGTTTTACAGCCGAAGGTGCTAATGCACCGAGTTTGACCTTTGCTGAATCTTCAAATGCCCGAAGACGTAACAACCAGTTTTTATGTACATCTAATGCTCTTAGTTCCAGTTGATGCAAAGGCTTGTCTACCATCAGAGAAGCTCTGGGTTTGATTCCCGTCCGGTCCCTTGGGACGAGATGGCTCAGTGGTTAGAGCGCAAATTTACTGACCGGAGGATATGGTTCGAAACCAGCCTCAGCATCCCGACTTCCCCTGTCTAGGCTCCGTCAACTTGGCAGTATCCAAACCCTCGTGCTTCCTTCAGATGGCATGACAGCTAGGCATCGAAACGGTGTTACGGCTGAACGATTATATATCCTGATCTTAAAAATGACTGACATCTGTATTCTGGTGCCGCGACACCCCGGGCGTCTTAAGTTTGCCCAAACTTTATTTCATGGCTACAAGGCTTCCCAAACCTTATGGAAATCTGACTTCTCCTTTCTGATGGTACTCGCCCGAACCAACCGCAGGGCGTAGTACACTTACAAAGACGATTATTGTAGCCGCTGATGCCGTATGTTCGCCCTATGGAGCTACCTGCCTACGGACAAAGTATTTTCATCAACTCTTTTGCTATTGAAACAGCGACTGAAAACCGCCTCCAGGTGCTACATTCCAGTCACCTTAACACGTTACCTTAACTGTTCTTTCCGAATCTTTTGGGACGAAAGAGGATTCGGTTTCATGGTCTGGTATCAACTCGGAGAAACCGATATAGCATGCATGATATCTTCGTGCATTCAAGAAGTATCATTCACTAGTTACGGGCTTCGGATTAATTTGCTGGCTTTGAAATGGGATAAACAGACCACCAAGTAATGCGGAAGAATACCAAACGCTGATCAAAGACTCAGCGATGGCGATACATGTGTTAGGCACAGGACATAGAATAGATCTGAAGAATGTGGAAGTTTTAAGACGGACTGCGATTCACGCCACAAAGGCTGATAACCGATGCGGTGGAAATTACCAAGCGTTATAAATCGAGTTGACACGTGACTGTATGGTTGTCCATGCGCATCATTAGCAAAAACAGGGGATGGAAATCCCAGTCCAACTAAAGGTCGCAGAATCCCTCTTGCTGGCACAACTATCGTAGCGCTATCTCCTCCACACGGACGGATGAAGAGTATAAACGACGTTCAAGAGGGATCATCACGTAACCCAGAAGCACTATACCCCAAGGTGGACGCAAATCCATTTAAGTGTCCCCGTCATCTTAACACTTGGTGCCCCACCCTAATACACAATATCCCTCGGCCGACACCTAACACAGATTTAGCTTGACTCAGCTAATTGGTTCTCCTTCCGCCTCAAACCTCGACTAACATCGTAATCCAGTTACTTGGCCTGACGAAGCTTTTGTGTCAAAAGCGAAGCGTTGCCAAGTAATGAATATACCGATTGTTACCAAGCTTGTCCGAAAAGGATAGTACTCTCTATAAAGATAAAGCGTTCAGCTGTAGCACCTTTCCGGTGCCTAGCTGCCATGCCACCCGAAGGGAGCACGAGGGCTGGGATACTGCCAGGTTGCCCAAGCCTAGACAGGGGAAGTCGAGTGGCGGAGGTCGGATTCGAACCGCGGACCTTCAGGTTAGTAAATCCGCGCTCTAACCACTTCGGCCATCTCGCCCCCAGTACTCTCTGCAATCCTCTTACTATAATAATTACTCTGCAACATTTTCGTTACCTAGCTGCCATGCTACCCGAAGACACCACGGGGGCTGACATACTGTCAAATCGCCCAAGCCTAGACAGGAGCCATCAAGGTGCCGAGCTTGGGTTGGAACCACGGACCTTCGGGTCTGTAAGATTGCACCTAACCACTGAAATAACTCGAGTTCTAACTATTCGCCGATGATTCGTCAGGACCTGTTGCGTTGTAATTTCAGAGGCTGACGCAGGAGAGATCCCGGCTACTTGGAGACCTAATTATAGCCCTTGTTTATAAAGCCAGGCGGAGAGCTTACCGGCAAACTACTGCCCTGTTACGCTACTCTGTGATGGCGATTACTTTGTAAACTTCGGAGTCACGTGACATTTTATCACATGCCCTTCATGGATCCCGATCGAATCCTTCCTGCATTTCTGATATCGGAGGCAATCTATACCGAAAAACAAAAAGCACTGTCTGGGCTTTCTATCATATTTGGAATCATCAATACGCTTCTAGTAAAGCTTTGGAGAGACTCGAATTCGCAACATTCCTTTGGGCACAACACCATCCTGCCGGTCAGCATTGTTAGCGAGCTTGCGTTTGGGTAGGATGCGGCTCTTCCCAACTTTACACCACGCAATTTACATCAGCTTGAGATCTCAAGCAGACCTTCAAAACAGTCTATAATTCATCTGTAAGCTTTCAGTGATATGCTCAGCAATAAGAAATATCACAAGTCGCAAGGTGCTTCCTCGGGAGAGTGCGTCAATTGCACGGTACACTTAACACTGGTTCTACTGGTTTTTCTCGTGGTTCATGAGATATCCCGGAGGACATTGCAGGTTTGGTTTTGGGATGCTATTTTGGGACTACGTGATTTTGAGCGGCATCCGTGAATGGTCCTCTATTGGCTATTTGAAGAGCATCTTAGTTGGTGCAGAAACGACCTCAGAAGGTAGCGAGTTCCACTGATGGCAAACACGAGGGAAAAAGAAGTTCTCTCGGCTATACAGATACCTTGATACAGAGATAGCCTTCAGATCGCCTCTCGAGAACTAATTATTGTGCGCCCGCTTTAGCAGGTTACGGTAGATGTGGTCGGTTATGAGAATAGGGTCCGGTTTGTTCCGTCCTAGGGAGACGACTATGCTTTTCGGTCGGGTTCGCTTCTACTGACGTTTAATCCCTTTACTTGGGTATCAGTTTGTCAAGCAGGTACGCTACATTCATTTGAAGCATGTAAGGCACTGGATTGGTTCCTAGTAGATGTGGGTAATTTGTAAAGGAATTGGATAGCGCTGTTGACTACGTGCTAATTGTTGCCTCATCCGTTGTGCGGTGAAATATATGGCTACAGCCCTCCCGTAGTGTCCAGGTCAACCAGAGTGAACTCCGTTTTAAACATGGCCATCCACAAAAGTTCTCCTGATATTTATAGGTTTCAGATATCGGACTAGTGATAAAAAACAGAACGATTCTTTCTCCTGACTTTTGTCAGGATCAAAGTAGTTGAAATCGCAGAAGACAAAAGAAACAAAGGTCGACTGGTACCTGCCAGTTGATGGTCACCCCTCAAGAGGCCAGTTAGTCGATCAAGATGTAACAGTCACATACGAATGGGTTGAAACTGTGGTTAGTTAGTGTTGCTGTTGGTTGATGTCCACAAATTAACTTAAACAGATGTTACACACATAACGTTACGCACAATGTTTTCGGCTTCGTTCGTAGTGAATACGGTAGGATATAGGATTGTTTTTGAATAAGTGGAATTGTTAATTTGTCCCAAGTATTCAAGTTGTCAGACCATATTAGTCGCTGTCGAACAAGCCTCGATTCCAAACATTTTTCGATCAGCCACATCCACAGGTGTTTACCCCGGGATTTGTGACCCTAGAATACAGACGAGGGTGCGTGGATCCTATTTTTAGTTCCTATGCCTCAAACGCAATCCCTGAGTGGAATTATCTTTCCTCGTGGCAAGACGACTAGCATCAGATTGTCAAAGTTGCACCTTCGAACGGTACTGGGGATGCCATGAAAATGTCCCGAATACATAGCTTTGACGTTCCTGTTAACTGGGGTTCCAAACACCGGTTTAGCTGTCAGGGTGACAAATATACTAGCCAAGCCTTTTCCCTCTTCCAAAAAATCAGGAGCATGTTGCCTATACTTGCCATATATATACATATATATGTATATATTCGCACTGTCGTAATGTTAGTACTCCTTGACCTCGATGCCAGAGTTTCACTATGCGAAGTGCTCACAGAGCATTCAATTTATTAGGCCATA
The DNA here is from genome assembly GCF_000715545.1 of Opisthorchis viverrini. Lineage (NCBI taxonomy): Eukaryota > Metazoa > Platyhelminthes > Trematoda > Opisthorchiida > Opisthorchiidae > Opisthorchis > Opisthorchis viverrini. Next base: position 415,311 of record NW_008751945.1, read on the forward strand.
TGTCTCTATGTTGCACTCTATTCTGGACTCGGATTACCCGGATAGCATTGTTGTGTTATTCGCGGACGATTTTTTCACACAAGCTAGCCGAAATAGGACTTCCAGAACCTTCTTTGTTAGTGTAAGTTCCTTCGGAGTTCCAAAGCCAGTTTGATCGATCACTATCCGAAAGACAGCAAGTCACCAATCAGTTCGCGATCCAGTTAGATTTAGCTCATGCAATCTGAATGAAGGACGGGCACTTGGGATTCTGTGTTTCTACTCAACTAATCACCCGGCCCTTGTCTGCTGGGACGTTCTCATGTACGAGCCAGAGACACTGCATACGACGTTCGCTGGTGGTCGGAAATAAATCTCTAGCCACTCCTTCCATAAAGAGATCACTATTTATCGGAGGCGAGGTGGCTCAGATGGTTGGAGCGCAAATTTCCTGACCGGAAGGTTCGTGGTTCGAACCCGACCTCCGCCTCCCAGTTAGGCTTGGGCAACCTGGCAGTATCCCAGCCCTCGTGCTTCCTTCAGGTAGCATGGCAGCTAGGCACCGGAAGGGTGTTACAACTGAACGACCTCACTGTTTATCAAGGCGTTGGACACCCACTTTACCTTTCGGCCTAGCGACAATGCCTTCGTGAAAAACAATAATAAATATGATTTCTTTGGCAGAAAATACGTGAGTCTCAGGCTTCTTAAGAACGTTTAGAGTGAACCTGATGTTGGTCAGGTTGGATTAACTCAGTCTCCCCGACCACATCATCACCATCATCGACAGCATGACATCAATGTCCAACACCGATGCTTCACTGCCGTATCCCCGACCACACTGAAACGATTCGAGGCTAATGACAAGTCGCGATTCTCAACTAACTGCCACCCAAGAGCTCAAGGTATTCACTCCCTTGTCAGTTGATCGATCGTCTTCTTGTGATGTTTTTCGCTGTAAGATATTTGTCTGTCCACTTGTTCAGTTGTACAGTTGATCTGGTCTGGTCTGGTCGCTGTCATTCAGACGCGAAGCCCCTACCCGTTCTTGACAGTAATATCCCGTTTTTTTACGATCACGACTCAGAAAAGCGCTGATCTATCACTCAAGTCATGCGTTGTTAAGCTCTAAAAGAATGCGAAAATTTTTGCGGGGTGTGTTTTTTGAAGGAGGTTGAGCTGGTATAATGAGTTTTCTTGGAGTTCCTTTCTCATAAGACCTCTTTCTGCGGTGTATACGACGCAACTGCATAGTTTTACAAAAGTCACTTTGTCTCATGCGCATATCGAAACAGTCAATTACCGGTTGCGTCGAAACGCGATAAGTCACCATTCTGGTCAACAATCTGTTTTATATCTTACTCCGTGTTTTGTTACTGTTACACATGATTCCTTTATGTCCTGTCCCACCTGCGATCCGTACCAGTCCTACTCAATTCAGTCGATATCGCGCTCGTGATCTGCTGCAAGTTGGCATGACTGAACTGGAAGTCAACCGTTTGGTCAGCCACCTGCTTGACCTTGATATGCCGATTGGAAATCTCTTGACGGATTCAACTACCAACGCAGGAAAGACATTCAGTTCAGGCGCGCTGTGGCACTCGAATTGGGACCTTCGGCGACCAGTCGAGAATCCCTATAGTGTTTCTTCTCATCTATCTAATGGACCGAAATTACTGCGCAAGGTAAGTAGTCGGTTCTTCGATCACGAACCTTTTATCTATAGAAGGTGTTGCAGCTGAAGGGGAACTCAGCTGCCCAGCTACCATTTGGAAAACTCTACCCACACTATATACATACATATAATGTCGGGGGTGAGATGGCTCAGTGGTTAAAGTGCAAATTTACTCACCGGAAGGTCCGTGGTTCGAACCCGACCTCTTGTCTCTCGACTTCCCTTGTCTAAGCTTGGGAAACGTGACGGTATCCCAGTCCTCGTACTTTCTTTTGGTGTCTTGGCAGTTAAGCACCGAAAAGGTGCTACAACTGAACGATTGTGCATAATTCAATGCGATGATGAGAAAGGACACTTTAGTGATACTCGCATCTTCAGAACCTTCTCGATTTTCGCATTTAGCCTGAACTGTCCAAAATAGTAGTCCTCACTCTCAACAAACAACCAGATGGCGTACAAGATAAAAATTGGTCATAAATCGAGTGAACAGCTGTCTTACTTGACATTTGAATGTTCTATTGTTTATCAGTTCGTCGATCGACAGTATGCTCTGAACGTTGGCCTACCCTTATCAGTAGGACGATGAGGGTCGCATAAAAAAATCGTTCAGCCTGTAGCACCCTTTCCGTGCCTAACTGCCATGCCACCCGAAGGTTGCACGAGGGCTGGGATACTGCCAGGTTGCCCAAGCCTAGACAGGGGAAGTCGAGAGACAAGCCGGGTTCGAACCAAGGATTTTCTTGTCAGTAAATCTGCGCTCTAACCACTCAGCCATCCATTCCTAACAGCCAAGATACTATCTGGCATCATACGGACCTTCCGGTCAGCAAATTCGCGCTCTAAGCACTTGGACTATCTCTCCCCAAGGGTCGCATACCGTATACATTGGTTGACTGTCGAAGTAGAGAGATGTCACAGCTCGATAGTAGTTTCGGGAACGAAATTGGTTGCATCGGAGAGAACCTGGGAGTACCGTATCACTTCCAGCGCTGCCAGTCGATCCCGGCTAACGATGATGGAAGACCTGAAAATGTCCCAGATCCTCCGCCCGAAGTAGACAAGTCTCACAGCCGTAGAACAATACAGCTTGCAGTGCATTCTGGTCTACGCGTCCATTGAGACCCAGTGAGATACCTTCCAAAGCTACAAGCAGTGCAAATTGACAAACATAATTCCGGTCTCTGATGTTTGTGCGTTGATTTTGTCTGTCACACTACTGTCAGAGCTGATGGAATTTCCGCGACGCACGTATAGTGTTCCATGATTCTGTTTCTGTCCTAGCTTTTTGGCAAGAAACCCATCCCTCCATCCAGTGCTCCCGTGTCACCATCGCATCATCATTATGAACCACTCAGAACTCCATCACCACCCACACATGGCCATCATCGTAGGTGGGCACACGGTACCCCCTCTAGTCGCCGTTCCTCACCGCCATTCGGTTTGCGGACCACTCCCACACCTTCCCCCACTCCAACACCACGAAGAGCTAGTGCAACCACGGCGACAAAAGTGACTGCTACATCCACTTCGCCCCCTCCGCTGACTTGTCTGATCCCCGAGCAAGATATACAACTTCATTCACGTCTTGGAGTTGGTTCATTCGGAATTGTTCGCCGTGCCGATTGGACCACACCTTCTGGAGAAGTAGTAAGTTGTGACTGTGACCGTTGAGCGTTTTGTTCTTTTTGTGTACTGTCTTTGTTGTTTCGGTGTTTAGGAGACCTTCATTCCATCGTGTGCAACAAACATCCTATGGTAATACCCCTCTCTCTCTCGAGATTCTAACGAACTTTTATTGCGTGGCGTTTTTGTTTTTCATGTTAGTAGTGGTTTCTTGTTGCATACTTGTTTAATTCGAGTGCCAGTTTGAACTTCCGAGTATGGCGGTTCCACGTAGTCGCACGTGCTCTGTCGCAAGAACTTTTCACGGTTCCCGTAGATTGTCTGCTTATACTGCTTATACCTCCGGGTTTCTTATACTGACGCTCTTTCGCTTCTGTTCACAGATTCCTGTGGCCGTCAAACTTCTACGACCTGAAGCCATCATCGGGGACCATTTCAAAGCATTTCTTGATGAACTCCGTGCAATGCAATCACTTTCCCATCCCAATTTGATCCGGCTTCACGGTGTCGTTTTGTCCAATCCCATCATGATGGTGAGTCGCATAAGTTAGGTATCCCCCCGTTTTTACCCAACGCTGAGCGAAACAATAGCGTGATTCGTATAGCCCGTCGCTAGGAAATCAACTTCATCGATAAGCCCATCTTCTCCAGACAAAAAGTAAAGGGTTCGTTTCCACCTTTCCTCATAGGTTCCTCTCAGTTGTCTATTGCGCTCACGTGCTTTTTGATCACTGACCCACGACCCAGTTTTTACTGAGAAAGAGGAAACCGCAAAAGTATATTGAAGAACGATTATTACCATGCATAATAACGCGTGCGAAATTAGAGGCGACGCAGATGAGGCGTTGTATGACGGCTTGTCTGTCGCGCGGATCTTTTTTTGTAGCTTTAAACTTGAGTTTTGCATAAGAAAAGAGCCCAACTTTTCGTCGGGCAAGTGACAGTGGTACTTGTCCAAAAGCAGAGAAGCACTATGAAAACACTACCATTATTGGGACACGAGCGGTTGATGAACGGCGTTATTTACTTGTGACAGCAGCATTCATCAGTCATGGTTTACTTGATGTGCCGTTGACCGCTCTTCCGAATTACGATTTTCCAGACGGCGGGCTCGTGCGCCCGAGATATTTCTCCTTCCAAAGCAACTACTAGTATTTTCCGGAAGAAGACTGCTCTTTTTCGGCGACCCACGTTCGGTTTTGACCTTCGTACAGCTCAGCAGGTAGGCGCAGTCCCCGATCGTAAATTCCGACAACCCTAATGTTCTTGGTGTGCAATTGAGTGTATTTCTCAGGCACTGGGGATATCTTGAAGTTGCAGTTTTGGGATTTTGCGGGATCGGTATTTTGTTCAAGTCACACCAATTCTCGTTTTGAACGGTCGTCCTCCTGTTCTGGCGAGTTGGCTCAGTGGTTAAAGCGCGAATTTACTGACCGGAAGGTCCGTGGTTCGAACCCGACCTCTGCCTCTCAACTTCCCCTGTCTAGGCTTGGGTAACCTGGCAGTATCCCAGCCCTCGTGCAACCTTTGGGTGGCATAGCAGTTAGTCACCGAAAGAATGCCATAGCTGAACGATTCTGTGACCCATCACCATTACATCACTTCATTGGTTGTTGCATGTGGATGGCAGTAGAACACAGGAGTTCTCTCAACGCGAGACCGCTACAGAACAAAGGGGACATTTGGCCTCCACTGGGGAGTGGGCTTCCTTGAAGGAGTTAAGGACCAGTTCTTAACTGTTAGGAAACGCCTTCGTGATTATTTTAGGCCAGTAATCTTTCTATATAGAGGGTGGTGAGATGAACCAAGTGGTTAGAGCGCGAATTTACTAACCGGAAGGTCCGTGGTCCGAACCCGACCTCTGCCTCTCAACTTCCCCTGTCTAGGCTTGAGTAACGTGGCGGTATCCCAGCCCTCGTGCTTCCTTCACATGGCATGGCAGTAAGACACCGAAAGTGTGTTACAGCTGAACGATATGGAGTCACCGGGATCATCTTTACACTCTGAACAATTTTCCACATCTAGTTTATCCTGCCATCGCTAAACAGTCTTGAATTGACCACCACTGCCTAGGTTTGTAATATCACTCGGTGGTTAGCTGGCAACGCCATACAGTTGAAGCTCTGTCATAATTTGCACGCCGGATCTGCGAAACCCTTGTTATGACGGATTTTACCGTAACTCCAGTGTCTCCGATCTGTGATGTTCTGTTCCTTTCCGTCTGTGTAGCTGGCAGGTGACCAGCGAACCATTGTGTTGTGATTGCAAATTCAAAATCTCCAGTTAACAGATACTTCTTTATTTTCTGGCTTACAATCACCCTGAAACGTATCAAAATTTTAAAGGTCATAAATGACGCTACTTCCTAGGTTGCTGAAAACTCTTCGACAGCCAACGACCGGTTTCGCCCTTCTTGGGGCTCATCAGGAAGCGCAGTTGCCGAATTTCCATCAACCTTACGTTCTACTTGAATCTGTATTGGACCGATTTCTACAAAGACACTCATTTGCAAATAAATTTGGTTTTCACGGGAGACTCAGCTAAAACTCTCGTTTATGATATTCTTCAACTGAATGTGCTTCACAAAGACTGTCTCGGGTTTCACTTGGTTGAAAGAAACTCGAGGTCTGCGTCCACCTGGTGAGCCTGAAGATGGATGTAACCGATCGTGGACTGTCAACCAATTTTCAGCAATTTTATAACTATAGTTGATATCTTGGTTCGCTTTTTTGGCACATCTGGTGCCCTTTCGATGGCGAATCTAGGAGGAGTCACTGTGGTCGATAATTCGGTGGTCACAATGCGTCTGTTATTGAGAGTAAAAAATGAGGACAAAGTGCTCAGCTGTGACACCTCTTCGTTGCGTAGTCGCCTGGTAACTCGAAGAAAGCAGGAGAGCCGCGGGTTGCCCAAGCCTAAACAGGAGCAACCGAAAAGTTTGGGTTGGGCTGCATTCAGTTATTTCGCGCCATAATCGCTGGACTCTCCCGAGCTCATGGATACACCTTGTACGGAGTTAGTTTCACCACCCAAGTTGTTCTTCACCAACCGGCGATCATCATTCCTCACTCACCGTTTGTACTGAATACCGATCAGTCTTTCCTGCGTTAGACAGTCACATGACCTTGTTGTTGAGGTTTTGTTCATCTGCTTCACATGTGATCACGCGTGGTTGGTGGTGGCACGTCCTGAAATCTACTGGCCCAGTTTCAATATATAACGTGTGCACTCTCTGTCCAGGTTGATCACATGATTTGCTTCCCCAATACCCTAGCGTAAGATTTTCAAAAGCATATATCAAGATTCCATGATTGCATCTTTGTTGCTATTTCTTCAGGTCACGGAGCTTGCACCGTTAGGCAGTTTGCTACTCCACCTACGCGCTCAGTCTGTGTGCGCCAGTTCAAAAACATATTCCAGCAGTTCTTCCGAACTCTCCCACTTCCCACAAGTTCATCCAGCCCTTCAGGTCGATGCGCTTTGGGATATGGGAGTCCAGATAGCCCAAGGAATGTCTTACTTGTGCTCCCGAGGTCTGGTGCACCGTGACTTGGCCGCACGCAATATCCTCTTGGCAGCTGTGCGCGCAGGTGAATATCCTCAGATCAAAATCGGAGATTTCGGACTCGTCCGGACAGTTACCACTTCCGTCGCCAGCTCTGTGCATCAGACAGACCTAAGCTTCTCCGACGCAGTTTATGCAGGTCACATTGAACAACGCATCCCATTTGCATGGTAATTGACGTTTTTCCCTAGTCCACCAGGTTTTTTTTTGCGTATTCTCTGTTGGAAACCATGATAACCAAGCTGCCTGTACTCGTTTATTGCAACAGTCCGTCAGGGATGCCCACTGTCTCCATTCCTTTTTAACTTTATGACCTTCGAACTAATGAGACGAACGCTGGAGGGTCTCCAAAACCCTGGTGTTCAAATAGCCAGTGAAAAAAACCTTGTCGATCTGGAATATGCAGACGACATCGTTCTCATGTTCGAAGAGGAGGAGAAGGCGCAGGTATTCTTGGATGAACTGACCAAAGTCATTCCGTCCTTTTGTATGCACTTTGCACCTACAAAGTGTAAGGTCATGCTTGTGGACGTGCAGTCACTGAACACGCCCCTTACAATCCAGGGAGAGGTACTGGAAGTTGTGGAGCGTTTTACGTATCTTGGAAGCTGTACTAGTTCTGATTGCAGTGTGTCAGATGAGGTGAATGCACGAATCTGCAAGGCTCGGGCCGCGTTTGCTAACTTGAGACACCTATGGCGTCAGAATGGTTTATCCCTGAATCTGAAGGGACGTGTGTAGCAAGCTACAGTACGGGCTGTTTTGTTGTATGGCTGTGAGACTTGGCCTAATCGAGCAGCTGACCTGAGACGTCTTCAGGTGTTCGACAATCCTTGTCTCAGAACCATAGCTCGTGTGGGTTGGTGTCGGCGAATCCGTAATGAGGCAATTAGAAAGCGCGTTTTCGGTTGTGTAACGGGTACTTCCATTGAAGTATGTGTCCAACATCAGAGGCTGCGTTGGTTGGGACATGTGCTGCGTATGCCGAACCATCGTTTGCCGAAGAAAGTGCTGTTTTCCATGCCCAACTCAGAGTGGCGTAGACAGAGAGGTGGCCAACCCTTGACCTGGCAGAGGAGATCACGAAACTCTTGGGTGCTGTCGGTGCTACTCGCCTTCCAGGATGGGGACCGCGTGATCCTCACTGTGCCTGGTTGGAGACACTACAAGATATGGCTGCCAACCGATGTCAGTGGCGTTCTTGTTGTCTGGGCTGGTCGTGTGTGTGCTGAGCAGAAAACTGATCACTCCTTTCTGTTTGACACTTACAAGTAAATTTCAAAGTGAGTGATCACGCGATCGACTATTACAAGACCTGTGTGGCACTCGTATGTTCTGGGTGCGGGGCTATCCCTCCCGTTTCGTCAGTGTTCGAAGTATATTATTTCAAATTTGATTCGGATCGCTTTGATGTACGTACACATCAATTATATCAGCTACCGCCTTCAATGCGCAGCTATCCACACCACCTCCCTAAATCATTGGTGAACAAAACTGACAGTTGCAACCACTGAACGACAAGTACGCGGTTCTTACAGAAAAGCGTTCAGCTGTAGCACCCTTCCGGTGCCTAGCTGCCATGCCACCCGAAGGAAGCACGAGGGCTGGGCTACTGCCATGTTGCCCAAGTCCTGACAGGGGAAGTCGAGAGGCGGAGGTCGGATTCGAACCACGGACCTTCCGGTCAGTGAATTCGCGCCCCAACCACTTGGGCCATCTCCTCAAAAGTCTCCGACCAACCGGGAAATTTGGAGCGGGTGGCTCCATCACACACCTTGTATCTCCTATCCGAAGCTTGTAGATCTCCGCGCACAGCGGGCAGTGCTGAGACTTACGTGCATCTACGTGAACACTGTATGGAAACCTGAGAGAGTGAGACGGAGGGTGAACGGAAGGGATCGATTATAAAGCCATCACCATGTCTAACTGGTGATCCGTACTTGTCCAGTTGGGGCAACTGAACGGGTCATCTGCATAGATCATGCAAAGGGACATCTGGTGGCCCACAGCACTCTTGAGACGCGTCCTGGGCACACGTGGCTAGCTAGTCAGCCGACATTGGCCATAGAGTCGTTCAACTGTAGCACTCTTTCGGTACCTAACTGTCCGGACCCTAGAAGGAAGCACGGGGGCTGGGATACTGCCAGGTTGCCCAAGTCTAGACAGAGGAAGTCGAGAGGCAGACGTCGATTTCGAACCGCGGACATTCCGGTCAGTAAATTCGCGCTCTAATCACCGAGCTATCTCAACCCCCACCCTAGGTTGTAGGATTAATACTTTGGGTGTCTTAGTCTGGACAAACAATACAGTATAGTGAAGCGCAGCGTAGCGAAATAAAATACAACATAATGGAGTACAAAAAGCAATGCATTATACGCATAAGATAGCAGGGACTACAGACGGGTAACCTGGTAGTCCGAACCAGCAGCTCTCCCTGGTGAACCACCTCTGACCCCTATAGACTTGAGCGATGGCACTCTCCTCGACGGATTGCCGGACTATCACGGAGCCGTTAACCGACAATGCGATGGAATGAGAATGGGACGGCCTTTGATTAGATGTAATGGTTTGTGTCGCCCTTTGAAGCTTTTTCGTTGAAGAGGTGTGGATAGGAGCACCATTGGTCGCTTGCATGACCGTGCATGTCACTACCACTAACCAGTCCGGGCTCATCAGCGGTACCCAAATGGACCGAGGTGCTTGACTCGGATTGGCTGGCATTCTGACCAATCAGGGTATCCCTTCGTTTGGCCCGTGTCCTGCTCGTGACACATCCGTCCAAATGACCTGGTGTTTGGTACGGCTGGCCTCCGTACACCGAGTTCACTGGTCAGCTTCATTGACTGAGCACCTTGTATGTAGCTGGACGACAATTCCCTGCGAAACAGATGACGTAGCCCATCTGTCTTGAACGAGTCACTTTCGAAAACTGTTTGATGTGCTTCAGTATAGTCGGTCTGACGTTCCCATCAGATCCATGGTTTTCTTTATCAATCAAACACTGTAGTGTTAGAGCGCGAACTTACTGACTGGAAGGTCCGTGGTTCGAACCCGACCTCTGCCTCGAGTTCCCCTGTCTAGGCTTGGACAACCTGGCAGTATCCCAGCCCTCGTGCTTCCTTCGAGTGGCATGGAAGTTAGGCACCAAAGGGTGCTACAGCTGAACGATAGTCTATATGTCCCTTTGCATGCCAATCCTCAGACTTGCACACCCTGCCACGCCATCTCGGTGTCATTTTTCGCCTTGTTGTTGGTGCACTTCCCTTGTTTCTTACGAACGAATACACAAGTACATAGCTTTAAATTCACACACAGTAGTTTGTCCTGTTCTTTTCTCACGAACCATACTGTACATCAACTGTTCTCTCCACCCGCCGATATCATCGGCTTTCCGATAAGGCATAAATGATGACTGGCCAACAGTTGACCTGAAAAGACACGATACACTGTCGAACATTTTTGCTGTGAGCAATGTGTGCTTTATCGATCGCTTGTTCTATACGGCACACGTCCAGTTCGGTTGCGCCAGTCTGCGCAACGTGAGTGTGACCAAATCGAATCTTTTTGTCACCATGTCAACCGGGTTAAATCGTTGGACACTCATTTTCGTGCTTAGTGAGAACAGGCAACAACACGAGAAGATTTGCTCAGCTGAGGCTACATGGGTGGCAGGTGTTTCAGGGGCGTTTCGAGGGTAGCGCTGAAATGAACTCCCTCAACCGGCTTGATTGCATCATTATGCATCGACGTTTTGCCGCCACTTTCCCGGGTGATATCCGTAATGCTGGTTCTTCGAAGGATTCAGTTGTCTGTGGGCAACCGCTGACTTTCATATGTTCACCCAGTTGTGAGATCTTTCCTTGAACAGTGTTAGCCATTGATTCTTCAAAAACGTAGTACGGTTTTTTTTAATCCGGGAGAGAGATTGTCAAAGTGGTTAGAGCGCGGATTCACCAACCGGAAGGTCCGTGGCTCGAACTCGACCTCTGCCACTCAACTTCCCCCGTCTAGGCTTGGGCAACCTGGCAGTATCTCCGCCCTCGTGCTTCCTTCGGGTGGCATGGCAGCTAGGCCCTGAGGGGAGGGGTGCTACAGCTAAACGATCTTTTGGAATTTGCAAGAATCTCTTTCCACTATCTTAGCCCGGAAGTTTCTAGGACTCTTTTGGTGTCATTCCACTGCGTTGTGGTAAAATGATCGTTTATTTTGCCACCTTATTCACGCTAAACGTTCAAAAACTGAGTGACGCTGGTTCAGGCGGCATATGCTATTGTCTGAGGTAGTTATATTCCCCGTCCCGTGTGTGACCCATTTCGTTCGTTGCCTTATCGTTCCTGTATCGAGTTGCCTGTCTTTTACTCTAGCAGTAGGCCTCGCTTCTGGAGCTGCTTCGTGAAAGCAACCTGCTCGGATTATTTCGATAGTATACTACTTCATTATCATTTGTTTTTGAAGAGCATGGTCACAAACATGCAAGCGATGAATGCGAAAGGGTAACAGGAGAATATGGGAGAGAAGAGAGAAACGTCTCATTCGAAAACATGCCAAGAACAGTTCCAGTCTGATGGGATGAATCCCAAAGTATGTAAAGACCAACAGTCGAAGAAAGGACAAACAATGGTGAATGCTCTTCAAGGCCCGGTAAGCGCTAGCACAGTCAAGACTCGCACATCAGGCACAAAGTGTCCGTCATACTGGGTCTGGTGTGAGAGTAAATGGCAAAAATGTACATTCAACGCCATGTGCAACGCATAAAAGTGTCATAGGTACGCAGAGAGCCCACCATGGCAAGCAAACACAAGTCACTGACTGCGGACTTAGGAAGTCCCAGTCCAATAACAGCCTTGGCGGATTGAGGAAAGCAGATCCCTCGATAAGAGATGATCATCGGTTGGTGAACCAAAAAGTCGAGGGAGTATCATTGTCTTATTACCCTCACTCATCTGTGCACTGGTGATGTCTCTTCGTATTGTGACGGGATGTTTGCAAGTCGATTGCCAACGGGGGCGAGCAAGTCAACAGCCACCTGATCAACAACCTATAAACTCACCTGAGCTACCAACGTTCTGACACATTTGCAATTTGCCATAGAGGAGAATGTTGGTATCCCAGTTAGCGTAGATGGTCGCTGGTTTGTTCACTGACCTGGGCAATTTGACTTCAAACGTGTCATCAACAGTCGAGGTGGCATTATCAGTACTTTGTTAGATAGTGTGGCGATGAGTCGGTGCACAATCAAGGACCACGCTACCACCAATTACTCTACATCGTTCTGTTTTTAGAGGGTTTCCTTACATTGGAGTCCGGTACCAAGGGCTTCCAAAACAGCTGATCCATCAAGGTCACCGCATATTCTGTTCTTCTTGATGGAGAATAAATTCAGACTCAGTCGTCCATCGTCATCCTCGTCGACAGCGCGACATCAATGTTCAACACCGACGCTTCGCTGCCGTCGTCCAGAATTGTCTTAATCGTCGGGACTTGTTATAACAAAATCGACTACAACTGATTAGGGTACCACAGCAATAACGAAGGTGCGGTCATTCTCACCGCGCACAACGACAACCCACACAACAATTTGGTGAATAAGAAAAAACCTGTGATTTTCCGCACTAAATTGTTTGCGACGTGTACAAGTTTCTTTCCTATCCGCCGTTACACCTATGTATTGCAAAAAAAGTGGGGTTAGTCCGATTGGCTGTATTAGAGCACCCCACGTGAAAGTATCTTATGAACTGTTACAACCTCGTGTGTTTTTGGACACAAAATTCAAAGTACCCCGTAATATTGCCTATCCATTGTTGACTAACCGAAAAGTAACCAGCAATCTTGGTTGGAATCGATCAAGACAACTCGTTCGGCGTCTACACAGTTCAACAGTTTGATTGAATGAGAGATATGTGACATGCAGCTTGCGCTCCGTAGCTCCTTGCGTCATTGATGTTCTTCTCAGTGGGGGAAATTAGGTGAGCAAGCTACTGGAAACTGGATTGGTTTTATGGGGTTTGTCCCAAAAAATTCGGTTTTTAAAGTTGCAGGGTTACTACTTTTTTTCCAAAAATACCATGCCGTACGTAAACAATTGGAATGGTTTTCATAAAGGAAACTACTCTCAAGGTTGCTGAAAACTTTTCAACAGCCCACGACCGGTTTCGCCCTTCTTGGGGATCATCGGGTAGGCGGCCTGTGTGCAGCACACTAAGTTGTAGAACATCATAAACAAGAGATTCAGTTGAGTCTCGTGAAAACCAAGTTGATTTGCAAATGAGTGTATTTCTCGAAAACAGTCCAATTTGGAGGGTTCAAGTAGACCGTAAGGTTGACGGAAAC
>NW_008751945.1:428699-443247 GCF_000715545.1 Opisthorchis viverrini
CAAATTAATTGATTTGCAAATCAGTGTATTTCGCGAAAATTGGAGTGGTTCTTTTGTTTCTTTCTTTTAGACGAACCCAAATCAAATGGGGACGGGTTTTGTAGCGCGTGTAGCCGTTTTTCCCTGGACGATCACGGCAAACGTTAACATAGAAGAATGCGGTCGACTCAGAAATTCTTATGTGACTGTAACAGATTCACACATCAAATCCATGTTCTGTTTCAAGAAAGTTGGATCGATTTTATAGTGAGCATCACGGATTAGCCCATATTCAAGTATGGTATCTGGTTACTGAGGGATGATTACCGTTTTGTGGGGAGAATAACGTGTAAACTGGTACCGTTCCGGATCACTTTCAACGAGACTGCCACTGAAAGGAAGAAGGCCTTCGCTGCGGAGTTATTTATTACAAAGTGCCAACTGACCAGTTACAGACTATTGGACAGGGAAGCAAAACTCTCATATACATCTTATTTACAGTAACTGAATATCCATCTTCTCCTTGAACGCGTCTTCCTGAACTTTCCTGGATATTCATTGAGTGTAGCTCAAATCCAAGTAAATGCTACAAAGCGACTCCACAAATTCCGCAACAGATCTCCCTTTTCCAGAGACGCAAATCAAATTTACAAGAGGAAAACATACTGCTCGCATGCCTCCCCCATCAGTAGTATCACTGTCACACCACAAGTAACCTGGTGCCATCAGGGAGCTTGAAATTCTCTATCGAATGATTCGTAACAGTTGTAACGCCATCAGTTTATTGATAAGAACTGGACACAGCCGGCTGTAGTAGGTTCGAAAATTCTATCCTTGTTCAAATTCTATGGATAATTCTTGTATGTCTTGTCGCTCTTCGACAAATCTAGTGACTTGGGAGAAGGGACGGTATCTGTTCCAGTTTTCTTGGGGTTCCTAAACCAAATTTCACTGTTGCCCTGGTTCTCATCCCTATTTCCGTACAACTCACTTACTTGTAATCATCATCATCATCATCATCATCATCATCATCATCATCATCATCATCGTCGACAGCATGACATCCGTGTTCAACACCGATGCTTCACTGCCGTACAACCATGGCTTATTTGAAAGCCTTATTGTAAGGAAAAGAATAAAGGTGGATGGGGGAGGGACTTGTTGCTAGCTTGCCACAATCATTCTGAGGTGCCTACACCTCCAGACATTCACTCAGGCAATCTGGATAGAAACTGACAACAAAAACGCCACCGACATCAGTTGGCAGTCATATCTTGTAATGTCTCCAACCAAGCACAGTTAGGATCACGTGGTCCCCATCCTGGAAGGCGAGTAGTACCGACAGCACCCAAGCGTTTCGTGATCTCCTTCATACTCCTTACGATGTGAAGGATTGGCCACCTCTCTGTTGGGCATGGAAAACTCACTTACTTGGGCAACCTCTGTTGGGTTTGGGCGCGGTTATTCTGATCGATGGACCCCTAAGAGTGAGCAACTAGCTCGGGTTTTCCTGTTTTCGACTGTATTGGAATTCGATCTGACTTGCTAGTTTCTTACCAGTGGTCCGATAACACCGTGCCGAACTCCCCAGTGTTGTCATTATGTCTAACCGAGCAAATATGTTTCCATGTGACTGACTTTCGCGGTTTTTTGGATGCTTGAGGCCACAACCCGTTTTCTCTCCGCCCACCCGAACTTCCACACGAGTATTCCAACTTGTATGTGCCCCGTACTTTTTTGGCAGGCTACTACTGGGCCGTTTTCGCATTTGTAAGACATGCGATCAGGGTGAGGGGGCCCATGTTTTTAAATCCTATCACATCCTCCATTCGGATTTCGCAATCGCGCACCGGGAAGACGATCTTGCTTTTGCTGACATGTCCCACCTTTTCGTTTTTCACAACTACTAATGCTCCGTTTTTTTAATACGCCGTTACTCATTGTTTTTAAATCCTATCACATCCTCCATTCGGATTTCGCAATCGCGCACCGGGAAGACGATCTTGCTTTTGCTGACATGTCCCACCTTTTCGTTTTTCACAACTACTAATGCTCCGTTTTTCTAATACGCCGGTTACTCATTATTATCTCTCTCGATTCGTTGGTATGTTCTCGATTTGTTCCATAAGTTTTTCGCTCATTCCTGAAGTGCACCCCCACCCAAATGGCCCTTTTAGGAGGTAACGATCATCCGAGCGACATCAGTGTTACCCCAGATTTTCACTGGTTTCTTCCATCCCTTGTGGTGTGCCGTTGCGTATAGGTCTGCTCCGGAATCTATTCGAAAGCGAATTTTTTCGCAAGCCAGTGACGTATGGAGTTGGGGCGTGACTTGTTGGGAAATGTGGACCAGTGGGGCTGCTCCCTGGCCTGGTATGGATGCTCAAAGGCTTCTAGAGGCTTTGGACGCCGGACGTCGACTAGCTTGGCCACGCACCTGCTGCCCTCGACGCCTGTATCAGATCATGCTGGCCTGTTGGCGTACAGAACCGCATCGCAGGCCGACCTTTGCCTATTTGATTGAACGCCTGAACAAGGTAGGTTTGTGTGTTCAGTTTCCCCTCATATAAAGCCTCTTTTGTGATGCCCACCTTATTTGTTCTCTTCTCTCGGTAGAGACCACCTCAAAGGACCGGACGGAAGTTGTCTGTCCCAGTCCGAGCTGGTCTCTTGAGAGAATCACCGTGTTTCGGAAAAGGGCTGTCCGACTGTGTCATGGGATTGGTGTACGTGGTAGACCATCCTCCAGCCACAGAGCTAAAACGTGGCCACCCTTTGCCGTCACACGAATTGTTTACTTGTCCGGTGCCATGGTAACCAGCCAGAATGTTTGGCTAGTTCCTGTGCAGTACATTCGCATTGATCATTACCATCTATCCTGTCAACAATATCAAAAAACTTGTGAGTAGTATGAGACTGATTGAACAGAATTCGTAGCAACCACTTCTGAGTGAGGTTCGCACCCATGCAAGCTTGAAACAGTATTCTTGTGATTGCTTAGCCCTCGTGTATCTGGAGTCATCCAATCCAGTGGTATTGGCCACACTGTTACTTACTCTTGTCTTCTCGGATCATGATGAACCTCTCAGCTTAGAGGTTTGCTACACCGATCCGTTTCTACCAATCGAATGACTAAGGCTGACCTGTGAAAGCAGTTGACGGTTTTTCATACTACTATTTTCGAAGAGTGAACTGACAGCAGTTGGCGAAACACACTCATTTGCAAACAAATCTGATTTTGTGGGAGACTCGCCTGGAACCCAGCTGAATCTCTCGTTTATGACGTTTTCAAGCAACTAAGTGTGCTGCGCCAACCCTCTTTCATGCCATCGGTCGGGTTGTCTGCAGTTGCCGGAACAAATAGGAACAATAGGTTATCCGTCTAATCGACCTCATCACGACCGAGACGAACACCACAGAATGTCTGCACATCATCCTCATCGATTGCACTCCTCGTTTCACGCAGTTAATTGGAACACGGTGTCCAAACTGTTGGAAACAGGAACTTGCTCAGGCTTGACTAGGCTTTGTTGTCCAATTGACTTGGTTGAGTTTGTGTTCATCAAGGTCCGCAGGCCAAGCGCTAACTCCGAGTTCAAATTTAAGTCCATTTCATTCTGCAGATACGTCCGTTCGAAGTTGTGGCCACCCAGACGTTCGATGAGGCCGATCGATTAGGTCTCGAATTCGGTGATGTGGTTGTTGTGGTCGAGGGCCAGCCCCATAATTTTTGGTGGCGCGGGCAGAATCGACGTACCGGCGAAGTCGGTTCGTTCCCCCGAAGCATCGTGCGCCGCGATGGAAAACTCTCACGTAAGTCGTGAAGTCGTAGAATAGGGATGGGAATGCCTGAATGATATGTCTACTTGGTAGCTGTAGAGTTTTCTTTGTTTCTTGGTTAAACGATGTCTGTACCGTCGCCCCAATATCTGACCGGAAAAGTATCCGTGCGCTTGGTGATTTTCACTCATTCCCATTTCCAGGATGCCATGGTACTGACGAATGAATATTCTGCTTATGGTAGATAAGCCCTTGATATGTAATTCCCCCCTATTTCATTGGATTCTCGACTTCATTCGGCAAGCTTGCCCTCTCTTGATTACTTGAACTGACTGTCCAGTGCGACAGGATCGCTCGACTGCCGAGCTGCCTCGTACGAATGCTACTCAGGAGTGTTAGATGCACCCAAAGTGACGTTCTTCGAGAATAGCAGTCGAAATACATAAAGAAGTATATTGGCGAGATACACTCAGCTGAATCACTTGAGTTTCTCATTACCAGATGGCTCTTCAAGAAGGGCAATAGGTGTAATGGAAAATCGGGAGCTACGTCTGCCGGATGAGTCCCTAGAAGGACGAAACCGGTGGCGAGACATCGAAGAGTTTTAAACATACTCATGGGTAGTATGTTACCAGGGTTGTATCGCTTGGTAGCGATATCATCACCAGTTAAAAGCGTTTGGAAAGAAAACAATCCGTATGTGAATTCCAACTCGGCCCTATTCCACATGAGCCTTCTGATGTGATCAAACCTATCGCAGAACAGCGCGCAAAGTGAACACAAATCGACTGGTTTCAAAGGTCCCAGCCCAAAATTGTTTTGAAACATTTATCCCAGATCTAATCGTGTTACTGTAGGCTAATTCAACGGTTCCCGGTGACATCTGATCAAATCGATTCGATTGTAACTGAGTGCCGCAGAGCTGTAAATAACGGTTGGTACATCGAACGTCTGGGGTGTTTGAAACAATACGTATGTGGTAAATTTACCAGGATTTTTTGGCATAGCGGTGACGATTCGACGGCGCCGCATGAATCATTCTTCGATAGTCAATCGGGATTCGGGCAGATTAGCAGTGTGGCAATTAGCGCTGTAATATTCCATAACCTTACAAATAAGGGTGAATGGATCCATGTGTGTTCTCATCACTGAGCCAATTTTGTCAGTAACGACTGCATCGTATTTTGAACGCCCTCACCTTATCAAGGCACATGAGCACAGGCGTCGATTCTTTCGAAGCCTGATACACTTCGGGTTTCCGAAACAGTGCCAGACACATCCCACTCGTGCGAACACTCTCTTCACGACACGCACTGTCGTTGACCAACCGGAGTGGTTCTTGCGGGCACCCAACCGAAGCACTGTCTCTAGTGTCCGTCTTTGCAGCACGGGACTTGTGCAAGGGCCGGACCGTTGGCTGCAAGCAGGCCTCGACATGTCAATCAATCATCCCCACGCCCGCTTTGCAGCTTTCATGGTCTGTCAACCAGGTCGCAGTTGGGAGTTAAGTGGTGTACAAAACACAAATCGTTCAACCGATTTCAGAATGTAAACCTAGATTTCGTACAGTACCCGAGCAACCAAAAGCAGGCCGAAGGAAGTTACAATGCTCAAACCAAAACCAAGGGGAATCCCGAGCAAACTGAAAACTTCTTACGGTTTGGGGGTGGCACTCAATCTGCGCCTAGTTGTTTGAACAGATGCAGTCATGCTGCCGACCGTAGATTCAGTCAACACGACAGGCGACAATGACCTGTTCAACAGTACAAGTACGCGTCACCTGGAGACTCTTCCAGGTTGCGTGTGACTTGTTTTCTCTCATTTGAGAGTGGCTTCCTAGCCGGACGTCTACTTGCATGGATGAATACCAGTTGCCCACGTGTGAGTTGAGCGCAACCTTCGCTTCCTTGTGGAAAGTGCATTTCACAACCCACATCTGTGACGGGTGCTTTCATGAGGTGGGGATCAGTTGCTGGTCTCGGGTAGTGCCCGGAATTTATTTGTTCTACAGAGCAGGGCGTTCAGGCATCATTACACTGACTGAGCTGTGTAGGGTTTTCGATACCCCGAAGGGTGAATTCTTCATCAATCTCCGGTAATACTCAGCTGGCAAGCACATCACTTGTCCTCGTTTTGGTCTATTTGTGAAGGGAGGAGTTGATCGAGATTCTAGCGAACTTCCTGTTCGCGTGCAAGGGTTCCTTCGAGTTTTAATTTGTCCTACATTCATGATATCAAGGTATTTTCCCATTGATAGGCAACGCTACAAGCTAGATGAATTTTCGGAGCTTCTACAAAACCTGATTTCCGGGGACAAACTCGCCAGAGGCTGTTCAATGGCAAATTGTGAAAGTTATCATATACTATGAAACTTTTAAAGTCAGAACACAACGAAGTGGAGCGAGCTGTTTTAATCCGGTTTTTTGGTTTCCATGGGCAACCTTTTTAAAGGATTTCTACAGTCCATTCATGTCATCTACTGGGATGGTTCAGTGGTCAAAGACACTCGATCAAATACCAAACAGGTCCCTTTCTTATGTTTCTATTCTTCAAGCGCGTGCGTATTATCAAGAAGAGAGTTGACCCTCAAGTGTGACTCGTGGCAAAGGCAGTCTGTGATTCTTGTACAACCTGACCACACCTGTTTCTGAGAATATGGAGGAAGGTGTTTTGAAAGGTTTCCTTTCCTCTCTTATCGTTGAATCACTCGCTTAGCATGAAAATTGGGTAGACGAGTACCATAACCAAGCGAATCAGGACCGCCGTTTAGTATTCAACGCGAGGTCAACCAATTAGAGCTGATTATCGATGATGTTGGGAGAGGATTATCTCCCAAGACCTCCCGATTTCCGAGGACCGAAACTGTAGCACCAACTTATCCTTGGTACATAGTTGGTAAACTAGAGTGAACATCCCAAGTGGAAAACACTGTCCTTCATATGTCTAGATTACACGGTTGTTCAACAAGTTTCGCCTCGCATCGTCGTCATCATCGACAGCACGACATCAGTGTTCACCAGTGCTGCTTCAGCGCCCTACAACCTTGATTTATTCGAGAGGGTTATTGTGAAAAAAGAAGAGACCGGATCTTACCATGGTGGGACGGTTTGTATACTTCCTCTACCATACCCTGTTGGGGGGGGGCGAGTTTGACCAAATGGTTAAAGCGAAAATTTACTGACCGGAAGGTCCGTGGTTCGATCCCTACCTCTGCCTCTCAACTTCCCCTGTCTAGGCTTGGGCGACCTGGCAGTATCCCAGCCCTCGTGCCTCCTTCGTGTGGCATGCCAGTAAGGCACCGAAAGGGTGCTACAGCTGATCGATCGATTTTTTTCTCAAACCAGAATGGTCGCTTAATAGAGGTCTTCCCTACAGGTTGGGGGCTCGAACAGGTGTGGCGACGTGTTTTGTAAAAATGGTAATGTACTTGCATTTCAAGCCGAACACCGCTGCCTTCCTGTTAGGCTTTTGAGCCAAAGGCTTTGGTTGAGGACCCTAATCGTCCTCCTGTCTAGGTGTGGACGCCCTCACAGTATCCCAGCCCACTTGCAACCATGAACTGCACACACAAAATTCGCCTTGCACGCAGTGATAAAATGGCAGATTGCATTGGGGACCCAACTGTTTCGACCTCAGTAACTCTTCATCATGATGGATGAGGTCAACCTTGCCTGATACATTCCAAACTGCTTGTCCGATTAACTCCGTTGAAGCCCAAACATGTTGTATGACTGACAATCACCTCTAGTATTCTCACATCGTTTGGTGTCCGCATCTCCTCGGATTGATGCCGTGCGGAACTGAGAGGAAAGCCGGTTGGCGGCAGGCAAATCAAACTCCACAGACAGGATCCTCTTTTAACAGTTCAGATCTTCGTGCACAAATTGCGGCTTTTATCTGCTCCTTTTCGGTATTCAAAATTGACAATTTTATTAGTAGATACCTGGAATATTTCAGAGGCTTCGTTACTGCAGGGACCAAGCTGTCCTTATGGGGATTGCCGTGTCACTAATGTGGAACAGCCGAACAGGCAAGTAAAATTGCCGTTTTCAGAACGCGGCCAATGCGATCCGTTTCCGTTCCCTCCTCCCAGATCCTTTGCGAGAGTAAACACCTGGAAATGACTCAGTTGTTGTTCTGTACGCTGCAATATTTCATCTGACCACTTGGAAAGCCAGAGCCCACATACAGAACGCTGCTGTGAAGGAGTTCTTCCCGCGACAATAGTCAGTCGATATCCGCTCTGTGGTCGGGACTTATGAGCGTCAACCGGTATCGTAACCAGTTGGCCTCAGCTTGACCCTCACCTAAACCGACAAAGGAAAACCCTGAATATTGGTCGCACGCTGGCAGTTGCCATTGGATTCCTGATTCTTTTGGTGTATGTCTTTCAGTGGCAGACAACACATTGCCCCGGCGCGATCCAGACTGCTTTATGGATCAGAAACGTGGTCTTCACTGGCAGGGGACGACCAAAAGCTGTCGGTGTTTAACCATCAGTGTATTCGACGCATTGGCCGGATTGCCACTGATGAGGTGCGCCATCGTGTTTAAAGAAAAAAGAGCTCTTCCGTGATGGATGAGTTATGTTTCATTGGTTAGGGCGTGTTATCCGCATGCCAGAGGATCGCCTTCATCGCGGAGCTCTTTTCGCTCCTACGTGTGCTGAGTGCGAGCGACTGGGAGGCGAACACTATATGACATTGCAACGAAGAATGGAAACTCTAACCGGTAGACTCAGTCGAGTCGAAAACTGTCGCCTTCCTGGTTGGAGACCATGGGACTAGACTCACCGCCGGTTAATGGCAATGATAAAGGCGGCTCAATCACGCAATCAGTGAACCTTGCTCATCAGAGCCCTCGTCTTCAACTCGTAGCTGCCCAGTTTCTCGAACTTATTGATCATGCCATCGCCTTTAATGCTTGGTTGTATCTTCCAAGCCCTCTCAGTTTCCGATGACCGAAACTATGGTACCTGCAACCAACTTATCCCCTTGGTACATCGTTCATAGCTGGTAAACTAAAGTGAACTGTTCCTTTTGGTTTCCGTTATTTTACTCCTCCTGATTAGTGTGAGTCATGACGAATAGAACTTTGAGCAATCAAACTCTCCTAACGTTGTGTAATTCCATCGGGCGTGCCCTTGCCTATCTGTCTCGAATACCGGTTTTGCAAGATTATTTGTGGTAAGCCGCATCAGGTATCAAAACTCCCGATTACGTGTCTAAAGCCACTTCCAAATATGAAGTAGTCCTAGATGCCATGGTTGTTTCTCTCTCTTTTTGTCGTCAATACGTACGTATTCTCGTTTCTGTCTCTCTTGTAGCCGAAGATATCAGTCGTCCGATCACAAATACTTTTGTTCACGCAGCACACTTGGATCCGAATGGACAACGATGGGGTGTTCAGGATAAACGAAACTTGTAAGTTGGCCCGCTGTCTGTCATCCCCGTCGCCATCTTTTCAACTTTACCTCGTTAGCCAATCGCCAGGTGTTTTGATTTTACAGGCCACTGCCTCGGACTGGTACCGATGTTTTGGTAGTTGTGTTGACGAATCACACTCATTTGTTAATCAATTTCGTGTTAACAGGACACTCAGCTGAAACCTCTTTATTTGTACTGTTTTAGATATTCGTTTTTTTTTTCAATTTTCCTACTGTGGTAGTCAGTCAACGGTGATTCTTCGATAAGGAACTTCGAGTCACGCGTAAATCGGACGTCCCTGGACATCAGACCAAGAAATCGGTTCAAAAGCCCACAATTATATTCTCCGTCTTGCGGAGATAACATCGATCAGCAGATTGGGGTGTCTTCATCCGCCTGTAGTGTGAATCTATGGCTGTCTGGTTCGTCTGATGGTTCCGCTTTTTAGACCTGAACTCCGAGCTTTTTCATAGCAGGGTGTGGTGTAACAATCCGACGAACGCAGACAGCCGAACACATTTACATACAGTTATGCCAGTGGTGTTCAGAGTGAGTTTGGGGGGGGGGGCGAATGCAACGGTCATCATCATCGAAGGCATAGCACCATTGGCGCTCCACAGCTGTACAACCATAATTTATTTGAAAGCGGAATTTTTAAGAAAGGAATAATAAAAGTGGACGGGGAGGGGATCTAACACAATCATTCCGAGATGCCCATCTCTCCAAACAGTCATTCAGACTGTACGGATAAAAACTGACAACAGCAAGCAAAACAACGCCAATGACATCTGTTAGCAGCCATTTCTCGCAGCGTCTTCAACCAGGCGTGATGGGGACCACGCGGTCGCCACCCTATAAGGCCTGTAGAAATCGATCATGAAGCCATCACAGTTATGGAAAGCCTAGAACCACTGGACATTATTCCAGTTGAGCACAATTTTCGGTGCGTATCTCTCCAGTCCTGAAGTATGGTGTCTTACATTTATGAAAGGATAAGCCGGCTGGTTTATGGAACTTGAGGAATCGATGATGACCAAAACTCCCCACTGGTACTTGATATGCGTTCAGGTGGCTACTGTTTCACATCACAACTGGGGTCCATATGAATGTAGATGGCATGTTGAAAAAGCGTAACGCACTGGTGTGGACGAGCGCTGTTTGCCCTGCCTAATTCGGAGTGGTGGAAAGCTAGCGGTGGACAGAATTTTAAATGGCAGAATGAGGTTGCGAAACGTTTTGGAGCCGTGGATGCTTTCTGCCTTCTAGGATGCTACCCTCTTGGTATTTGACTGGGCGAGATGACTCAGTGATTAGAGCGCGAATTTAGTGACCGGAAGGTCCGTGGTTCGAACCCGACCTCTGCCTCTCCTTTCGGTTCCCCATTGCCGAACGGAAGACTGCCGGTTTGCCCAAGCCTAGACAGGGAGAGTCGGGCTCGAACCACGGACCTTTCGATCAGCTATTTCGCGCTCTAACCACTGAGCCACATGGAATGTTTGTTTCGAACTGGTTCTATCTCCCGTTTCTTTTTTTCACTATAAGCCTTTATTCAAATAAATTGGAAAGGTTGTACGGCAGTTTAGCACCACTATTTTGCTCTGGTGTTTATGTCAATGATGGTGATGATGAGCTATGGAGCAGTGGAGGGATTCAGAAACTTCCCTGACGGTTACTACTAGCAACAAAGGAACGCATCTAGACACTGTTCCACAGCTTTTTGGGTTTCGAGATGAACAGGTTGAATCATATTTCATTCCGCAACAGTTGATGTTTTTTTCATAAAGTTGTACATTGAACCCACGAGGTATTTTTATGTTCGAAGAAGGCAGGCCTCACTGGACCTTCATGCCTCGGCTTTTCACATGTTGTCCATCCATCCGTTTTTTACATGCGCTCTCTCCGTATTCACATCATACCTTGTCTGTTTACCTTCAAATTCTTTTGTTTACTCACTCAACAATAGTGTCGATGACTTGGTTTGCGTTAGAATTCATTCGCCTATGAGTCAGGACAGATAGAACCATGTGTTGTTTCTCTGACGAGAGCTAATGAAGTGCTTTGGGGAGTTCATTCTGTGATCCGCATCCTCGGGGAGTTTTTTACACATTTTCTGGGTGGGATATCTCTATCTCTCATGAGAGCCAGGACCCCTCAAACGAAGTTTCTTTCCTCTTCCAGATTCCCGGTTTGACTGCCTACTCTGGCGCCTCTAACTTATTCTGTCATCTTGCACTCTCATGGCTGCGAACAGCCACTATTACCGATTTACTGTGTTCCAGGAATGTCATTCTCCCAAATCGTAAGCAACATCTAGACGTAACACACTACTCACAAGGTCGCTGAAAACCCTTCGATTGCCCACCGCCCTTCTTATTGGGGCCCATCAGGTGGGCACAGTCAGCACTATGTTCCACTTTAACCCAAATTGGGCGGGATGGCCAAAGTGGTTAGAGCGCGAATTTACTGACCGGAAGGTCCTCTACCTCTCGACTTCCCTTGTCTAGGTTCTGGCAGTATCCCAGCCCTCGTTCTTCCTTTTGGTGGCACGACAATTAAGCACCGAAGGGGTGCTACAGCTGAACGATTTTTTCAAACCCAAATTTCGACCAATGCTCTTATTCGCACACGGTTTTAGTTTTCGCGGGATAATCCAACTAAATCTCTCGTTTATTATGCTCCACTTTGACTAAATGTGCTGCGCCAGCCTATTATCATAAACGAGAGATTCAGCTGGGTTCGATCAAGTCTGAAACAAGTTTGTGTGGCTTCAGGACGTTGTGTTGTGGGGTTGCAGACACCTAACGTCTTTTTCAGCATGTCGTCGTCTCAAGTTCTGTTTTTCTCGCTTTCGCCCATCCCCAGACAACATGGCCGCATAAGTCCAGCTAGCTTGGATGACTCGTTGAGCACCGACCACAATGTACCCATCGCAGATCCCACACAAACGAGCCTGGGACTGTTTGACGATCTGGACCGACTGCGGGACCGACATGATCCAGGTTGGTCAGAAGAAACATGGTATCCGATCCAAGATTCCACATCAACTCATAGCTTTGTTGACACACCAACGACCTATCATCATCATCATCATGCAAATGAGGATGCTTATTCGTGTTTCACCGGTGATGCTCCACTCAGTGGTAAACCCTCTCTTGAACAATACGACGATGATGAGGACGAACGAGCTATCTTGGATCGGGCCCCAAACTCCTTGACTGGGAATACGGAGCACGCATTAAGGGACGTGAACATCGGCAAGCGCGAGGTTTTGTGTGATTGGACTTACGAATCATGTGAGTGGAATGTTTTTGTCAACCTAATTTAACGAAAAGTAGCGAAAAATGAGCTGGTTTTGACGTGTTCCTCCAATCGATCAAACAGTCGTTGATTCATAAAGGAAACTAATCACAAGGTTGCTGAAAACCCTTCGACAGCCCACGACCCATTTCGCCCTTCTTGGGGCTCATCAGGTAGGTGCAGTCCCCGAGTTTCCATCACCCTTATGTTCTGTTTGAACCCAAATTGGACTGTTTTCGAGAAATACATCGCTTGCAAATCAATTTGGTTTTCACGAGAGACTCAACTGAATCTCTCGTTTATAATATTCTACAACTGAATTTGCTGCACACAGACCGCCTCATTGTAGAGTATCATAAGCGAGAGATTCAGTTGAGTCTCCCGTGAAAACCAAATTGATTTGCAAACGAGTGTAGTCGTTGATTCCGTTTGTCTGATGTTTTTAATAATCGCTTTGTGCGAGTTTTTCTCTTAGGTTTTCCAGTACACGTAAGATTTTTTGGTGTAGGTACAAATAGCTTGTCCATCTTCAAAAACACGATTGAGCCACGGGCCCCCTCCAAACGGTGTTACTTTATGCTACGGTTTGAGTACACAGAATTTTATATGATTTAAATGAATTTTTTGAGGACCTCGTGCGAATCGCCGAAATTGTCGCTTGAGCTCCATTGTCGGTGAGTTTCGAGAATCTTACGTGCCACAGTAATTCTGTTTATCAACTTTTCACCCAACTTGTTATCCATAGTGATCCTATGGATGACGGCAGGTAAACAACTAATTCTCGTTAGTCCGCCTGGCTGAGATAACACCCAAACGCGGCAACCGATGAGGGAAGCAGTTGAGAGCGGATGGCAGTACAACATAGTGTCGTTATTGGGTCACCGTTCTTTCCCCACTGATTTTCCTTTCCTTTGTTTAATCTTCGTTCACAGCTTGGCGTGGAGCACGTGCGTCATTTAATGGGGGCGAGATGGCTTAAGTGGTTAGAGCGCTAATTTACTGACTGGAAGGTCCGTGGTCCGATCCCGACCTCTGCCATTCGACTTCTCCCGTCTAGGCTTCGGCAGCCTGGCAGTATTCCAGCCCTCGTGCTTCCTTCGCGTGGCATGGCAGTTAGGCACCTTCAGGGTGCTACAGCTGAACGAGTGGGGACGGTAAATTGCTTGATACCTAAAACCAACAGACCCAAGGAATCCTAGCCCCGTAAGGCGCGTCGACCATCCAGTACTCCAGATATGAGTCTAGTCTTCATTCGACCTGCACGAAGCCCTTGAGCTAATGTGCCGCCCTGAGGGTTTCAGGCTGACCTGGATTAGTGGGTATTTCAGAGGTGGACTTTCTTCCTCCGTAGTTCGTTCTGGTTAAGTTGCGGTCTGTGGTTCGAACCCATCCTCAGCATCTCGACTGCTCCTGTCCAGGCTTGGACCACTTGACAGTATCTCTGCCCTCGTGCTTATTTCGGATTCCATGGCAGTTTGGCACTGACTGATCGAAAGTAAACGACTTTCTAGCGTACCTTGTCCACCCGATCGTCTGTTGTCATCTTGGTAGACCAAGCTCGATAGAAAAATATGTTGTCGCGACTGAAGTCAACCGCAAAACTGTGATGACGTGAGCGATCACTGGCTGGATACCATTGAAAAGTACTAAACGGCGAGTCCTTTCGGTCCATCTCATCAAAGCAGTCAGGAGACATGGGTCACGCGATGTTCATAGTTCAATTTGCTCTCATCAATTCCCTATATAAATAACCAACGATCGTCGTAACGACCAGTTAACTACACATTGCTCCGTGAAACGGATCGTTTGGGTAAAGGTCCAAGGTTTTTGTGCTCCTGTCAACATCGTTTCATGCAAAGTTTTCGCATTTCAAATGTATAAGCAGGGTCAGTCAGTTGATGTACCATGGTTGTTCGTTTCGCAGTCGGGAAACTCCAATTCTATCTGGTACCTAATTGTCGTACTGTAGCAGCTGAGTAGGAGTCATCATTGTCAGCTGTAAGAACCGCGTACTCGTCGTACACTGGTTGTAGCTGCCGCAGTTTCGTTCACCGATGATTTGGGGG
>NW_008751945.1:443606-445139 GCF_000715545.1 Opisthorchis viverrini
CCCCCAAATCATCGGTGAACGAAACTGCGGCAGCTACAACCAGTGTACGACGAGTACGCGGTTCTTACAGCTGACAATGATGACTCATACTCAGCTGCTACAGTACGACAATTAGCTACCAGATAGAATTGGAGTTTCCCGACTGCGAAACGAACAACCATGGTACATCGCCTGACTGACCCTGTTTATGCTTTCACCAGATTGTTATACACTTGAAATGCGAAAACTTTGCATGAGACGATGTTGACAGGAGCACAAAAACCTTGTAGCTTTTCCCAAACGATCCGTCTCACGGAGCAATGTGTAGTTAACTAGTCGTTACGACGATCGTTGGTTATTTACATAGGGAATTGATGAGAGCAAATTGAACCATGAACATCGCGTGACCCATGTCTCCTGACTGCTTTGATGAGATGGACGGAGAGGACTCGCCGTTTCGCAATTTTCAATGGTATCCAGCTGAGGTTATCTTACTACAATCGGGTGAACAAGGTGCGCTAGTACGTCGTTTACTTCCGATCAATCAGTCGTTCGGGTGTAACGCCCTTTCGGTGCCTAACTGCCATGGAGCCCGAAGGAAGCACGAGGGCGGAGATACCGTCAGATGGTCCAAGCTGAGGTTGGGTTCGAACCACAGACCTTGCGATCAGTAAGATCCCAACCAAACACTAAACCACCTTGATCAGGATGAATCAGAACGAAGTACGGAATAAAGTCCACCTCTGAAATACCGACTACTCCAGTTCAGCCTGAGGCCCACAGGGCAGCACATTACCTCAAGGACTTCGTGCAGGTTGAATGAAGACTGGACTCATATCTGGAGTACTGGATGGTCGACGCGTCTTACGGGGCTGGGATTCCTAGGGTCTGTTGGTTTTAGGTACCAAGTAAGTTACCGTCCCCACTCGTTCAGCTGTAGCACCTTTTAGGTGCNAACCAAATTGATTTGCAAACGAGCGTAGTCGTTGATTCCGTTTGTCTGATGTTTTTAATAATCGCTTTGTGCGAGTTTTTCTCTTAGGTTTTCCAGTACACGTAAGATTTTTTGGTGTAGGTACAAATAGCTCGTCCATCTTCAAAAACACGATTGAGCCACGGGCCCCCTCCAAACGGTGTTACTTTATGCTACGGTTTGAGTACACAGAATTTTATATGATTTAAATGAATTTTTTGAGGACCTCGTGCGAATCGCCGAAATTGTCGCTTGAGCTCCATTGTCGGTGAGTTTGGAGAATCTTACGTGCCACAGTAATTCTGTTTATCAACTTTTCACCCAACTTGTTATCCATAGTGATCCTATGGATGACGGCAGGTAAACAACTAATTCTCGTTAGTCCGCCTGGCTGAGATAACACCCAAGCGCGACAACCGATGAGGGAAGCGGTTGAGAGCGAATGGCAGTACAACATAGTGTCGTTATGGGGTCACCGTTCTTCCCCCACTGATTTTCCTTTCCTTTGTCTAATCTTCGTTCACAGCTTGGCGTGGAGCACGTGCGTCATTTAGTGGGGGCCAGATAGCTCAAGTGGTTAG
>NW_008751945.1:451818-458693 GCF_000715545.1 Opisthorchis viverrini
TCGTTTTTGGCGTTAATATACCTTGTGCATCCTCGGTGGTTGTTTCGACGTGAACGCTAGCTTGGGAGGCTCAGACCGAGGGAAATACCGTTACTACACTCATCAAGACAGAACAACAAAAATTTGCGAACACACAAGAGAGGGGGGAACGGCAGAGCCGACCCCTGGTCACCTGGTCGCAACACTTACTAACCAACACTGATTCAACTTGTTTGTCAAAAAACGACCGCGCTGATTTGTTACACTGGTTTTAAAACTCGCCATCGGTCGTTTTCCACTAAAACTTTCTACGTTCATTTAATAGTGACTGTCTAAATTGTATAAGCTGCATGGCGGTCAAAAAATCAATTTGGTCACCTCGGTGAGAAAGCACAAAACGTGAGAATGCATCTAAAGTGCACGCGACCTGTATTTGAAACGCGACTACCCGACTTTGGTACATGGAAGGCGGGAACTGTGAAACGGCATATGAAAACATTCCACGCACAGAAAACGACAGCCAGGAAACGAGACATTGGGGTCAGTTTCGACCCCGAAGACACGACGCAATAAGACAAGCAAAATAAAGATGAGATGAAATTGAGAAAACGATGGTAACTCACCTTGTGCGAAACCGGCCGAGGGCGAACTACGTCAGGGGAGGTCTTGTGTGTCAACGGCACACAGGAGTCCGTTTTAGGATCCAAGAAGTCAGAAGAAAATGGGTTTGAAGGGACACCTGAGTGAGGGAAAGCACAACAAAGAAAGGACCACCAGTTTACGTAACTAACTGCCAAAAACGTGAGAATTTCCCGATAGGTAAGAATTTAGGTATCTTGAACCAAACAGGATAATATCACATGATTCGGGCACACCAATCACATCGCTCAAGGTGAACACGTTCGCCTGTTCAGATGTGAAAATTCAGATGCGTCCAACGTGCGTTGGTGTAGTAGTGGTTACACGCTTGCCTCGCATGTCACATGTCCGGGGTTCGAATCACGGCACAGCCATTGGATATGCACTGCTGATGAGCTCTAATAAGAGCGAAACTCGAGTCCAGCGCTTCTCTTCAGTGTGAACTCATCGGAATAATTACGTCAGAACAGGAACACGGCCGTTCAGACGAGAGTGGTGTGACTATGAACAAGATATCACATGAGCCCACATCTTGAGACGATTAGCCATCGAAGTTGCACCCTTCTCGTCGGACTATATTCTCTCAAGTGTGATTTATACCACAGAACAGAAGGTAATTGCTGGGCAAGATGGCTCAGTGGTTAGAGCCCCAATTTACTGACCGAAAGGTCTGCGGGTCGAACGCGACCTCCGAATCTCGACTACCCCTGCCTAGGTGTGGGAAACCAGGCAGTATCCCAGCCCTCGTGCTTCCTTCTGCTGGCATGACAGCTGTGCATCGAAAAGGGTGTTGCAGCTGAATGATTACCTCATTTTTTTTAATTTAGAAAACACGTGTTCGTTTGACGTTACTCCAATAGAATGTGAATACAAAAGGAATAAAAACCTAACACCTCATCGATCGACTCGGTGAACGGCACTGTGAACTGGTTAGAGAATGGCCAAGACCACAAAGCCATCTTAAAAGCCGTGCGAGAGTCTTCAAGGTTGGGTAAGAGGCGTGAAAACAATATTGTCGTCGTTCCTCGTTCGCCACCCAGTCGCTCGATGGACATTTCGGCACGCCTGAGGATACGGTATCATAAGTAGAGACGTACATATTGTATGGTAATTGATCAGGTGGCTGTTGATCTGTTCGCCGAGCTTGGCAATTGATTTGCAAACGTTTCGTCACCATTCGAGGAGACATCTTCAGTGCGCTGTTGGTTGGGTAGTTCCTCTCTTCGTGCCTGCGTTTATATAGTCTACAAAGAGCAGCCTTTGCGCTGTAACCTGGATTCTTGATCTGTACAGCGTCGTGGTCGCCTTCTCCGTTGGTTTGTGGCGTGCACACAGCGCACTGAAGATGTCTTCCCGAATGGTGACGAAACGCTTGCAAATCAATTGCCAAACTCGGCGAACAGATCAACAGCCACCTGATCAATTACCAACCCACAGACCGACTGACGCGCTGCGAAGAGTACTATCAAAACCAAAGGGGACACTCAATGCGATGGAAAAAACAAATGTAATCTACAAAATTCAATGAAAAACACTACGTGGGACAAACAGGGAAGAAACTGTCAACCAGAATCACCGAACACAAACTCGCCACCAGGAGACATGACCAACTCTCCCTCATCTCTGCACACGAAGATGGGGAAGGACACCATTTCGATTGGAATAACGTCAGAATACTGGGCCAGGCAAGAACAAAGAAAGAATGCGAGTTCACGGAGGCGTGGTACTCCACTGGTGGAGCAATAAACAGGCACATTGAGATTGATCCTGCCTACCAGCCTCTGAGGACAAAGGAAATCCAGAACTAGTCTCACATTTTGGAGCGAAATCTGAGCGATCAACAACGACGTTGGGGATTCGCTTAAACTTTGATCCACGCGCGCAAGAAACAACAAGTATTCGACTAAATGACCCACGAATCTCCGCTATCCGGATAGCTCACCATCAACAGACCTGACATTTGACAGTAAAATGAACGTGTGAATTCTGATGTCAGCTTCCAGAAGCCCTGTTATTCAAATACCAAGATTATGGTGTGCCGGTCTACACTGTTGTTGAGTAGCGACCCCTGGAGGCGACATGTCCGGGTTCTTGACCGACTTCACTTGCATGGTCGGCGGCGCAGTTTTAGCGATGTGCTCGAGTGCGGAAAACTGAATGAGCGATCGATCAGAGCCAGAAGCAGACAATATGTGTGCAGTTCTAAGGGTGAGAGGAACAACACTACTTTAACAGAGATATTTTCACGGGTTAATAACCGTTGTAGGACGATGATTACATCGCAGTCCAAACTCAGATCGCTGGTGCTGCTCGTTGGCTTACCGACCCAGATGTAAGTGGTCATCTTAGCCTGTGCAAGCCAGAGTGTAACAAAAGTGCAACAAAAAAGCTGAACGACGGATGGTGGGCGTAACAAGGAAACCACGGACAAGTGCACGGACTAGACTGCAAACTCACCTGACCCAACGAGTAACTGGCGCTCCAAAACGACATGTCTAGATCGACCAACATCCGGCGTGGATTGGGTCATCGCAACCGGGGTACTGGATCGACTACCGAGTTCATTTACATTGGTGTGGTTGGATGGCACGGATCTTTTCAACGCATCCCAATCGAATGGGTCTGCAGGTGGATCGGGAAGCGTTTCAACACTCTGATGATGGATAAACGGATTGGGACTAGGCTTTGGGGAACAGGGTTGGAATAAGTCGAACGGATCGTCCTCGGGTCCGGAATGCGGAATCACGGAAGGTGGTCGGAATATTTGTGGTGAGGTAGGTGCTCCGAACCAGCTGGATCGATGCATTGGGAAGATGTGGGAATACCGGGGATCATACACGGGGGCTGAAGGAATCTGTCAACAAAAGGATGCAGATTTGATGGAAGGTTGAGTAACAATGTGGTAAAAAGGAACGATCGGAACGCGACAGATATGGAAGAAAACCGGACGCCATTGCATTGAACAGACGCCATAAAAATTTAATCCACAAGTCAGACTGCACTCAAATACTCACAGGAAATCTCACAGTTGACTGTGGGCGTGGGAGGATAGTTTGGCTGTACAAGTCGATCAGCGGAGGTGCTGATGCCAGCTTGGATCTTGACGTAGTGTCAGTACCAGGCATTTGCGTGTCCTCCTGTTTCTCGGAAGAAGACTCGGGCTGCTCGGGAGACTTGATCGGGGAAAAAAGGGAGGAGAGAGAGGAAGAATGCTTGCGACGTACATCGGCAGACTCCTCGTCATCTTCTTCAGGGCCAGGAGGCGGAGGAAGGATTGTTGAACACAGGTATTCAGGAGCTGTGGTAAGGAGAAAGATGTGTGTGGGTTTTTTGCCAGTGAGTGAACCAGACATTTTCCGGAAGTAACAGAACACCGAGGATGTGCAACGGCCGAGTTGGAAACTCCCTGGAGTTCCGTGAGATACGCACTGCTGATGATTCCCATACTGAGGATAAAACTGCTCCTCGGTTTTTCAGCATAGATTAACCAACGTGGGAAATGACAAAATCTCAAACTACGATTAGCTAATTATCGTCAGGCAACCTGTTTACTCATAAAACACCGGAAAGTTGTTGAGGTATTAGGTTAGAAAACACGGAGATGAAACTATGTCCAGACAAGTCGCCATATGCCGAACAAACTCCTGCACAGCTGGCGAAATCGTTCACAAGGCCGTAACCATCACAGTTGAGAGAAGTTGAATGAACCCCCAATGTATGCGAAAACAGACACCGTGATGCAGACAACACGAATATATGGACCGTGATTATAACTGGTCGAGTAGTTCGCAAACGACATGAACATATGGGCCATGATTATAACTGGTCGAGTAGTTCGCAAACACAGCAGTTGCAAGTGGGAGCTGACGAAAATCGAAAAAGGCACCAAGGCTATGAAAGCTGTGAGGTTTATTGCGGTAGAAGCTATCGAAGAACAAATATCCTGCAATGAGTCCAGGCAAGCCAAAATATGGGTTGTACCTGCTGTCACGTGCATGCTGTTTAGATGGCGCAGCCGGTTAGGGTGATTTAGAGCCATCAAAGGACATTTCACTCTGAGGAAGTGAGCGGATTGGGTTCAGATTGGGTCTGTGGTATTGTGAATAATATTCACCCTAATTTGTTCGTATCCTGAGGAATTGAAGCAAATGGCAACTTAATCTGCCTTGACATACCGATTATTGGTTGTTGATCAGGTGGCTGATGATCTGTTGGTCGAGCTTGGCTTGTAAACGTTTCATCACCATACGAGGAGACATCATTAGTGCGCAGAGAAGCCATCAACAAACATAGTGAAATTGATCCTATTTACCAGCTACTAAGAGCGAGAGAAAGCCAGAACCAGAGCTTAGAGCTGCAAAAGCAACCAGACGAGGAACTCATAAGAGAAGCAGTAAAGCATCATTCAAACGGACACATCAATTGGATTGGAGGAGGTGCCCAACCAAAGCACCAAATCAACTGACGGACGCAGGGACACTAACCGCCAGGATAGAGGAAATAGGGCGGTGGAAGCAACCAGTCAAACCCGAGAACATCAGACCACAAACAATGTGGGTCAAGGCCAGGGAGAACAAGCTACTGAAAGTAGAAGGCTTTGGGATAACCAATCAATACAAAGGAACGCAGACCACAACGCAACAAAGATCACAAACGGACCAATAGATTCACTAAATTCGTGGACACTAACCGCCAGGATAGAGGAAATAGGGCGGTAGAAGCAACCAATCAAACCCGAGAACATCAGACCACAACGCAATGCGGGTCAAGGCCAGAGAGAACAAGCTACTAAAAGTAGAAGGCTTTGGGATAACCAGTCAATACAAAGGAACACCGACCACAACGCAACAAAGACCACAAACAGACCAATAGATCCACTAAATTCGTTTCACTCCAAGTAGCCAATCACGTCAGAAGATAACAGATGGCCTTCGAATGCCACATAAACGTACGCAGGCAAGGAACGAGTACCCACCCAACTGCGCGCTGATGATGTCTCCTCGTATGGTGACGAAACGTTTGCAAGCCAA
This sequence comes from Opisthorchis viverrini, assembly GCF_000715545.1. Lineage (NCBI taxonomy): Eukaryota > Metazoa > Platyhelminthes > Trematoda > Opisthorchiida > Opisthorchiidae > Opisthorchis > Opisthorchis viverrini. The sequence goes on from NW_008751945.1 coordinate 457,467, forward strand.
TTGCCAAGCTCGGCGAACAGATCAACAGCCACCGAAAAAAACAACCACGAAGGGTGCACAAGGTATATTGACGCCCAAAAACGAAGTCAGCAATAGTTGTACGGCGCTTCGTGTATATAGCGTAGGCGGTTACAACTTTCTGGAAATTCTGACGCGTTCTGGATGCGCCATTGGCAACCGGTATTCGGCCAATACTGGGTCATGATTGGTTGTTGGGCCCAGACTTTTGACTAATTAGAGCTCGGCTTGATGCCGGACTGGCAGGCGTATTGAATTTTGGCCAATCTTGCGTGGGATGGGCTCGTCGGCCATAGCAGCGCCCAACTGCGAGCGAGATCTGTGTGAAATTCTACCTAACTGTGTGTTACTGTTGTGGTAATTTCCTGAACGGGGTACATGTATTTTGGTCAGATTTATATCTGAATCGCGTCTACGGACAATTGCTCTTGAACGACATGTCTCGTGCATGTTCCACCGTCGGCGAATGTTTGATCAGACCTAGTATATATAGTATGGTATCTCGTCTTTTTAACTAGCATTTGATCCTCTAGTCATGCTATCACTTGACGCAGGTCTCTTTTCGGGATGCTATTCAATTGGAATAATAATAGTAATAAGAATCGTTCAGCCGTACTATCCTTTAGGGGCCTAGCTGCCGTGCCACCCGAAAAAAGCATAAGGGTTGATGTACTGCCAGGCTGACCAAGTGTAGACAGGCGCAGTCGAGATATGGGTACTGGGGTCGAACCAGGGACCTTCCGGTCAGTAAGTAATCATGCACGTTTGATGTTCCTGTTTCGTGTAGGATGGTCGCTGTTATGGTCCGCCCTGGGTCGACCCCTCCTTGCTCGCCACCAAGTCAGGATCAAGTTATCCGGTTTCGGTGAATTATATCCATCCACGAGAACCGCATCATCGGGGTAATAGCAGTTGCACGCTAGTCAGCAAAGTTGACTGCCAATTGAGACGGTAATTTTTCAACGCCATATGTGTTTTCGCCAACTGTTTATGGATGTAACTGAGCTAAGCAGGACTAATCGGAAGTTTACCTCTGTACCTCTGTACAATTAATCGTATTGTTTGATACACTGCCAGCCACCGCAACCTCTTCGTTTTGGTGAAGAAAATAAAGCGAATTCGATGATGTTCAAACATTACTGAATAGTAATTTGAGCAACCCTAGGTAGAAGTCGGAATGGCTCAGCAGTTAGAACGTGAATTTACTGA
>NW_008751945.1:460179-472316 GCF_000715545.1 Opisthorchis viverrini
CTAGGCACCGGAAGGGTGTTACAGCTGCACTATTTTTCTGATATATATTGCAAATCTCGGTTGTTTACCTGTCCTTGTCAGTAGGACCCGCTGAATAAACGATAGTTATCCATAACAGAGAGGGAGTTCCCTCATGAAGGGACCGGACATTATCGTGGTGTGACGGTTTGTATATCTCCATGACCCACTGGGTGCTGTCTATGCGACACCAGGTTAGTCAGTGTTTCGACGTCTGACGAACACAGTCTCCTGGTCCTCCAGGTTTGGGGTTGGAACATACGTGGCGATTTGTTCCGTAGAAATGGAATCGCATTTCCCGCCAAACAGCGCTGCCTTACAGTCAAGTGAACCGTATCCGGATGCTTTCATTGAGGACCCTAATCGTCCTTCTGTCCAGGTGTGGGCGCCCTGGCAGTATCCCAGCCCACGGACAACCGTGATTTGCACACTTACAAATAACCTCATGCTACACCGGCCGGGTCGCCTGACACCTCCGTTCTTTCTTTTCCATCCGCCTTCCTCTCACCACCCTATTAATAGCTCGCCTTGTAGGCCGGTCATTTAGGATTGATGACTCCTTTCATCGGTTTTGATAGCAACGCGTGTGCGTCCTCCGGTACTGATATCCTCAGGCAGTCCGAAATCAGTCTTCAAGCCCCGATATCCTGTCCATCTAATTGCTTTTGTTGTTCGCACTCTGAAACAAGCGGGTCAGCAAGCCGCTCTTACTCTGAGACATCAGTGTTTTGAACACTGATTTGTGCTGCCAGCGATGATGATGATGATGGTGATGAGTTAGATGTCTCCGATCCGTTGACTGGTCAGTAGAACCCGAGTTTATTCTGTGCATGTGTGTCGTTGGGAGAAAATAATGCCGTGTGCTCATCGTTTAACGGTGAACCAACAGCAGTCAAATTACGTTGTGTCAGACTGACAAGAAAGACTGAGGGATCCGTACTTCCACGGTTCCCCCCACCGTTCCTCCTACCTCGCTTCACCATACTGTGGATAATCGCGATCTGTTTGACCGGTTTTCTCATCTCTCGATAACACCGGCCTGTATAACTCCACTGCGGACAGGTACTAGTGTGTAACCGGGCATCTGAAAACATCTTCAGTTCACTCTGTCTTAGACTACGATTAGTCAAGTGACTCTCACTAGACTTATTCGTCTTATTGAACTCTGACGTCACCATCCGCAACCGCGTTGACTGTGAATTTGATGGTGAACGTCCAACTCTGCTCGAGTCTGACTTTCCTGGGACTTTCTCATGGGCAAATTTCCGTGTAGGCTACAATCCTCTCTCGCATAGCTACCCTTTTTCGCAGCCGGCAAGTTATTCTCCCTGAGACACGCATTCACCCGATTATCTTTTCTAATCCCTTGTCATCTTGGATGCATCCAGATGAAGCCGTAAGGCTGACGCCATATTGTGTGCTGACCTATGTCCAGATCTGTTGGTGAGACCACATGTCGGACTACACAAGATGTCTGTGAAATTCTCACTCTCATCAGCCACACATTGTTTCCGTACACACACACACACACGACATCGATCGGAATCAAACCGTTGGAGGTTTTGTGCATCTGGTTTTAATGACCACATTTCAACGACTATTTTCGAGAACGACACTCATTTGCAAATCAATTTGGTTTTCACGAGAGGGACTCAACTGAATCTCTCGTTTATGATATTCTACAACTGAATGTGCTGCACACAGGCCGCCTCATGATTCAGTTGGCACGATATTCGAGATATCGCCTACCTGATGAGCCCCAAGAAGGGCGAAACCGGTCGTGGGCTGTCGAGGAGTTTTCAGCAACCTTGTGAGTAGTTTCCTTTATGAAAATGACGACGATCCTTTTCGCTTCTGGACATCGTCCTTATTTGGTCAAGCCCTCTTCAAGCATAACTTGGTTACAAATGCTTCTTGTATAGTTTTTCGACGTGGCTTAGCGGTGTTGTCGGCCCCTTATTCACAGTGCTCTAAATCTTAACTTGTTGTCCAGCCGATGCATGATTCCCTAGCCTGACGTAGCCCGGACGGAACACTTTCATCCAAAGACAATTTCAAAAATGCTTTTCGGTAGATTGAGTAACACGCAAGTTGGAACTTGTCCTCAATGAGTCATGTAGAGCCTTGTGCTCATTGCCGGAATTCTCCCCAATAAAATTTCCAACTGGTTAAGGACCACTAAATTATCGTATTTTAACTTCCGCGGTGCACAGTTCTTGCGTTCTCCATACCCTCTAGAAAGTACACTTTTCTCCGTGGTCACCTGTATATCGTCTGTCGAAAAACAAACGTTTTTCTTAGTGTCGACCTCGCGCACTGTTCGCTAATTTTCCAACGCAGCCTATTGCTTTCTGCTTGTAAGTTTTGCTTTGTTTTGCTGTGATTCAACCGTTTCTGCCTTACTTTAATGAATAGAGGCTAAACCTCACCGCATCACCGTACTAATCTCCTCGTTCACGCGTTTGCCGTCACAACTTGTTTCGATGTTCACCTATCTATCTGGTAGATGATATTGCTCTAGCACAGTTCCATTCGTCAAACCCCGGTTGCACTGTGACTGTTTTAACTCGTGAATCGGTGGTGCCTGCAACGCCACACACACACACACAGACTGGCTTTATGATGCTCACATTCTTCTGCATTCGGTTGTAACTAGAGACTTTTGGTTTTTCGGGCGTGGTCAAGGAACTGTAGTCGTGTTGCGTGTGGTCCACCAAGTGACTCAATGCCCCGTATAGGTGTGATGCTGTAAACAGTCTCCTCATGTATTTTTTGGACCGTTTACGTCTTTTCACTGGGTTTTCACATGTGGTGTCCGATGTTAACGACGTGTCAGCCATTTTGTCCCACTCCCACGTACGTGCACGGTGCAGCCCTTCGCGTACCTAAACTAGGCATGGTAGGTTGAAGGGGGTCTTGCACTTTTTTCACTTACGAAATACCAGTAAACTATTCTGAAAGAAAAAAACACCGCAAGAGTTTTTGTGCGTCAATCGTCTGAGGTACAGCCACTCGCGAAGCAAGGCAGCACCGGGTCACGTGATGTTCATCTTTGTCTTTGATGATGGTCTGGTCTGATGACATCAGGTGATGTGAATCTCTACCATACTGACTGTTGGAACCCAAAGTGTAACATTCGGCTTTCTTTTCGGTTGGTGGTCAATGAATCATTGGGCTTTCAGAATTCCTAATCGCTTTTGATTGATTGTTTCCATTCTCCTTTTGTATTTGACTCTCTGAACTCCCCCCCCCCCTTAAACAATACTCACCTCCCAATTGTGATTCGATGCCTGTTTTCGTCCGTTCTACCCATTCATTCGTTTCCTATCTCGGCTTCAGAATCATGAGACGCCAATCCTGAACACTCCTGTGTCGGTCCAATCTAAAGGTGAGCTTGTCCTTCTATTGTCTGCGTGCAGTTTCAATTGAGTCTTCATTACTGGTTAGTTCTCCCGTATTTGTGCAGCTAGGCTGCAGTGCTTTTGCTGTGAGGGTGCTTTGTTGATGCCACATTCCAGAAGGAGAATAAATTGTGTGCACTATGATGTGATCACAATCACAAAAAGGTCTATAGTTGTTTCACATGAACTGCTGTCCTCGCGAAACTCGAGTCGTCTTCTCCTGGAAAGAAGTTAGCCAAACAACCAATCACATTCGAGGAGTATAGACCACAGCGTGACACAGATCGCAAACCGACCAGTCAAGTAATCCGAAAGCCACACCAACTGACCAATCATAACGAGAGATTCCAGATGCCCTTGGAATACCAACTAAGAGCAGGGAAAGTATCTGCACAACCGAGCACTGATGGTGTCTTGTCTCGACAAAAAGTTTATAAGCCGTATTCCGAGGATGGTTTGTCTGTCTTGGGTGGTTGTTGAGACGCTGACTCAACCACACTTTACTGTAACTGTCCGAAAGAACACTGGATCCCAACACCCTTTGGCTCGTGTCTCTCCCCTTGCCAGTATCGGCTTCTTGCGCACGGTTAAAAGACCTTTTACACTTTTATTGCCGTGCCTGATGATGGTCCTGTTGATCATGCCTTTGCAACTAGGTGTACAGAAACGCAAGTGTTTCATCACCCGAACTTATGTTCCGCTGAAGTGGAATGGTTGGATGTTGGTCCAAGTTCCCGTTGAATACGGATACGAGGAATGATCGGGGGGTCTTATTGAAGTTTCTGTTTGTGGGGTTTTCGAGTATTTGCATGTCACCTGTGAACACGTAGGAAGACAAGACTGCTAACTCATCAAGGTACGCGAGGAACAGCACTAGAATTACGACTCCGTATACTCAATGAGACAATCCGGAGAGAAACCGACCAACGCCACTGACGTGGATGAGCGCCATTTCTCTCATGTCTTGAACAAGGCGCAGGACAGATCATGAGAACCCCATCTTGGAGGGCTTACTGCATCGACAACACCCAAACTCTTGATAATCCCTTTCACACCCTTCCACCAAGTCCTACTTTTTCCAACTCGCGATCTCCGACTCTGTGAGGGAGGTACAGCGAACAACATTCGTCTCGGTAGACGGTGTTTCGGCACGCGTAGCACTTATCTATGTCAACACGGTTGATGAGGCTGGGTGTTTTCTGCAACTCAGTTACGTGCCGTAAAACCAGCTACCCGTTTTCCAATCACCTCGTTACGAATTCGTTGATACCGTTCAAAATCAACGCTTCTGAGTTAGCTGTGGTCACGTCATCTGTCCTCAGAGGTCGTGTCTCGCAACCATACAACAACACAGCCCTTACAGTAGCATAGTACACGCTACGCGACTCTTTTGACGCCACAAGTGATGCAAATTAGCGAACGTGATTCATACACTGGCTTCATCAGACGCTTCCCCCAAGAGCTCCTAGCGAGGAGTCCTTCACAACCTCCAGTGCTTCTTGAATTGAAAGGAGCACGTTCGGATTGCACGCTCTGAAACATGACTTTACAATTTGAAGATGCAATGCGCATGCCGAGGGGTGATATTATGGTGGCCAGTGTATTCAATAGCTTGCACTTCGTGCCATCGCAAGTTCTTTTCGTACGTTCCACAAGTTGGTCACTTCGAATTCGCTAGCTTCCTTAGTGTACCTCGTCTGTGAACCAAAGCATCTGCCTATAGTGACACGTATTTCCCCATTGTTGGGAACCTTGGGTAGCAACGCTGTGCTCACAGTGATAGATATCCGTCCCTTTTCGAGCGGTTTCGGGATTTCTACCAACCTCCGTCTATTTCGGTCTTGTAGATGGTGACAGCACCACTCGGTCGTCCAATCCAGATCACCGATCTTCTTCTCAAAATCGAATAACAATGGAGGCAAGTTCACTTTTTTTACTTTCTGGTTTGCCCATCATCTGTTATCCATGCGTAACTATGCTTCCCCTCTTTGTTCGAATGTGTAAATTTCAAGTATTTGTATGGCAAAGTGAGCCAACCGGAACGTTTGATCGCGGGACACGCTATGCTCGTTTTTCTTTTCCCAGGGCTACTATCACTACCCTAAGGACCACAAAAACAACAGCTTAGCTCTATTGATGGGAGCTAAAATTGACAGATACTGAGTTTTTCTAAGTTAGCCAAACGGACAGCCGACACAGGCAGGCTTATATGGTAAAGTGGTGTGGGAAACAGCCGATTGCTCCCAGCTTTTGTCGATCAGACACAGAAACTACGCTGAACAAAACTTTATGCATGGGGATGAATTTCCAAAGTGAGAAGAGTGCATACACCATTTCCCTCTTCACGGCACACTATTTATAAGGTCGTTCGACAGCTTACTGCAGGTTTCGATCTTTTCGGAGCTCATCAGCAACCTTATGAGTAGTATCTTATGTCAGGGACCATGTCGCGGCGTATCGTGCCAACTGGAACAGTGTGCAGCACATCCAGTTGGGAAGTATCATAAACGGAAGGCTCAGGCAGGTTTTCCATTGATACTAAAATAATTTGCAAATGGGTTTACTTCGCCAATCTTGATACTCGTTTATTTCTATTGTTATCGATCGCCGGCCTGCACAAGGTAGCCTCGCGGGGCTAAACGTCACTTGTCCAGTCATTTAGGTTGTCTTGGTCAAATCATTTCGAACATGCTTTCATCGGTTCCGAGATTACGGCAGTGAAGCATCGGTGTTGAACACTGATATCATGCTGTCGATGATGGTAATAATACAGCTCCAAGACGTTTTGTCGCCGTAGGTGTTCTAAACGATCCAGTTGGGATCCATTCTGTCTTACGGGCTTGGACGTTCTGTGTAACAGCTCTTTTAGCTCGGCTGTTTGTCATCCGATTGAACTTGTTTCATTCTGTCCATTTCCATTTTGCGTTCCCCCCTGATAGTTGACTGTGCGAACTTTCCGATTAGTATCAATCGGAACTTTGCTTTAGTTTCCAACGTTAACGTGTAAAGGGTATTTGAGACCGTTTCTCCTGTCTTAATTTCTTGTTCCATCTTCTATACGAGGGTGAGTCGTGTCAAAGCCACTTCGTATCCAATATAGCCTTTCACACCTCCATCTTTAGATAGCACTATTTACGAAAAGGAACGGTTCCCTTCGTATGAAAAAAAAAAAAAACAACTTATGCGAATGATGCTCACAAAAGATCGTTTTGGTTACTCTACTGGTCCACACTGGGCAATGTTTATCTCTGGACTGATCAGGTAGACCATGGTGTCTGCGACGGCCTTCACTTAACCGTGAATACGGAGTGAAATAGACATTCGTAGCTGACGTGGTCTCGCCGAGCCGCGTCGGACACGAATCAGTTCCACTACGATCTGAGCTGCGCTCCCGATTATATTGGTCTGTCCAGTGGATGTTCCCTCTAAAGGCGAACTATTGTGCCTGTGTGTGTGCACATATTGATGGGAATTAGCTGATACTCCATCGTTGGCGTAAGCCCCCAAGTTTGAGCAAACCTCGTTCCCACTTGAACAACAGTTTGTCACCCAGCAGGACCATAAAACTTTTCCAGTCTACGAAGCACTTGTGTCAAACAGAGAGGGCTGGATGACTTCTCTTCAGGGTGATGAGTTTGTCTGCACATGAGTCGTGAATCAGTGAAAATTCTGGCCCCACTGCAGCCAGAATCACGTGTCCCAGCTAGGTAAACCGTGGACCGTGTACAAAGTGACGTTCAGGTCACGTCCAAACTTCTCCGTTGCCTACTAGCGTTTATACGAGTGAGAAGGGTGAGGAGAGTCCGCTCACCGATGCCAAGCAACATACCTAGTCTAGAGTGGTGACTAGCTTGTTTCACGTCTCCGACCGCGCGTAATGTGGACGTCATGATCGTGTCATGATCCACCAAAAAGCTTACCTGACATGGTCTAGGCGGCACTCCAACGGGCGTGGCTACATATCCTTCCCACTGAGTGAGCTCCAACATAACACGCAACAACACTGGAGGGACACAGGAAAGACCAGACCACGAATACGATGCGGAACACTGCAATTGATGAATTTATCGGCTCATTTTATCCGTTATAATGAGGATCAGTGAATGGTGACTTGAACAAACTCTTGAATTAACAGGCTCTCCACGTCAAACGCGTTCCTGAAGCCAACAAACAGGAGGCTGCTTTCGACAGATGCACTCGTTTGCGTACATGGGAGACCCATCTGAATCTCTCGTTTATGATGTTCTTCAGTTGAATATCCTGCACAAAGTTCGCCTCATGATTCAGCTGGTACGATATTCCAAATATTGCAACATCGTTTCATAAAGCAAACGATTCACAAGATTGCTGAAAGCTCTTCGACAGCCCACGACCAGTTTCGCCCTTGTTGTCGAACTTGGTGCAATTTGGGCCCATGTACAACGTAAATTTGATAAAAACTCGGGACTGCGTTTACCTGATGAGCCCCAAGATGGGCGAGACCGGTCCTGGGCTGCCGAACAGTTTTGGCATCCTTGTGAGTTGCTTCCTCTGGGATGTTACTTTGTGTGCGACATGTGACATGAGGTTCCAATAAGTCTCCCAACATCGATGTCCGTTCAAGTTGAAATGTTTTCGAACTCCTTCCACCCGGACCTCTCGAAACTGGTTGAGGGTGAGGGGAGAGACCGGTCCGCTTCCTGGAAGACCACAACGAAACATAAACCGGAAACGGACCAACTGTAGACAGACCTGAAGCATCCTAAAGCAGCCATCCAACAAGCCAATGGAATAAGAGGTATGCAGACTACGACGCAGCAAAAATCACGGTTGGTCCTACATTAATGCAACGTAGGATATATACCAACTGGCCTATCACATGACGGGATATTAGATCTCTTCAAAAACTACATAAACGCAACTAGGCCCACTCAACTGCGCACTGGCGATGTCTCGAGAGGGGACGAAACGTTTGCAAGTCATTTCCAAGCTCGGAGAACAGATTAACCGCCATCTGATCAACCACCAGACAGGATAACTGGGTTGCTGTCACGCTGCTCACTAAAGTTGACTTCTGTCCGGCCTGTTTGGATGCGTTCTGTGTATCCGGTCGGATGCGATTTGGTCTTCATCGTCATTTGGAATGACTACGTTTTATGCCCTTATTCATCGTGCTTGCAATGCATTTTACAATTCGTTCCTTCGCACACAAAAACTTTCTGTTGTACTATACCTGCTTCGTATCTTATTCTGTTTTTTTTCGTTTTAGATTTCCTGTATCCAAGCACAAGTTCCTGGTTGTTCTGTGAATGAGGCCCGGGAAGCTCTCGCCTACCTCACAAACCCGTTCTTTTCCGTTAACCCTTATCTCCACATCCCACCCATTCCTTCAGCTCCTTTTTACCAGCCATCCGTCGGATCTCCCACCTATGAGCTCCTCACCCAACAGACTGTATGTCGCATCCAGTTGGCTGTGCGCCTACTTTCAGCCAGCCGTCTCTATCAGTTAGGCTTAGTCGATTGGGACACTTGTTGTCGAATACTGAGTGCTTTCCATTGGAGTATGACGACCGCGGCTGATTGGCTAATCGAACATCACCAGATATCGTGTGACAAACGAACAAATTCCCTGTAAGATATTATCGCTTGCGGACTGTGATCTGCTCTGTTGCGTCCTCCCCCCACTAGTGACATAGGCTTCGCTGGATCGCGCCACATTGTTTCTAAGATGTAGCCTAGATTTTTCTCTCTCATATTCTGTCATCGTTTCTTTTCGTTCCGTCTTTTTTCTGATTCCAAAGCCGTGTATCATAATCCTCATGTGTTGGGGACTTTGTGTTCTGTAGGAGTTATCACGTTGATTTTAACCAGATTTGCCCCCCCCCATCCACTCCCCGTTTTTTTGCTCTAGTCAGCCATGCTACCACCCATTCATGCCGCTTTGTTCACCAACAACGGATCATGAAACTGTTGCTTTCCACATAAAATTCGTCGAACTCCGTCGATTGTGTCCGTTTTATTTAATTTATCTTTCACTCATTTGTTCGATTTGGTTTTGCACGACCCGGTCTCCCACGTTCGGCCATTTGTGACCAGTGTCGTGTGGGATAGCTTCAATCTTTTCGAGGGATCTCACTTCTTTCCGCACAAACTTCAATTTACAACCTAATTGATACATTATAACCGTCCGAATAGAAATTACACTGAAACCCGCTCAGGTGGCAAACCTTCACTAGTGTACACACACCTTGATGGGACTTCTTCATTTTTAGCTAAACTTCTCACAGGAACCCTACCAAGCTGGTGGGCTTCCTGTGTGGTGCTCGATCCCAGCGAGCCTAAGAGCAAACCCGAATGACTCCGTTACGACCTACGCCCGAAACAGCTTGGTCGATCGTTGTGGAAAGCTTCCGATGATAGAGCACTGAATGACGCTACTCATTCGCATTAAGTGAGCAAACCCGTGTAAATGTTCGTCTTTTTGAGTGAAACGGAGATGCAGAACGTTTGTAATGCCCATTCGGGTTGGCAGTATACACGGTTAGGCCTCAATGTGCAACATGAGAAGCTGGAATAGCCACTTAGACCAACTCCCGGGTATCAGATGTTGGAAATCGGGGTCAAGCTTCTAATTTCTGGTTTCTATGACGACCTCGACCGGGCGCCACACCGTCCACGCTACAGCGGAAATGTGGGAAGCTTGCTGGAGTCACGGAACCTCCTTGCGGTTCGCAATTTAACACCTTAAACCCGTAACTCGTTCGCGGTGGTGCGCTACATCTCTTTGGGACTGCCTGGAGTTGTCGAAATCCTTGGCTCCTGCCCCAGACATTGTTGTCCGAGGGTATTAAACGCGGAGCAGTCCATTGGCTTGCGCGGGTGAATTGATTAGGCTACTGTCTAAGCGGTTTAATTGAGGAGCAGTGTCTCATTTTCCTACTATCTGGGCAGACTAGTGGCCTACAAAATCACAGAATACAATGTTGGGAACATTAGCCGTTTTCTTAGCGTCTTTTTGGTCCTGGAACAAATTCTTGACTTTTGTGGAGGCATGTGAACTGAACCGAAGTAGTGGGGTCACGATTGAACTTTGAGTTTCGCCAAACTGAGGCTGAAGAACCTGGCTAGCTGAATGGGAGTTTTACAGAGCGCTGGTGCGAGGAGAGCCCTTGGCCGTGAAGTTGTTTAATAGCAAACAGCAACTAAATAGCTGCAAACTATTGGACAGGATCGTAAACGTCTCCAATGCCCCTTTCTCAAAAAAATGACTGTTCTCACGCGTCTACTTAAGCTTCCGCGCATATTCACTGACTATCACGCAATTGTAAACGAACGCTGCACAGTAGTTCCACAAGTTCCGTAATAAACCTCACCTTCGATTAGACGCGAGGCGGAGTTACGAGAAATGCACACGCTACTCATATCCTCATCAGTGGTATCCGCAGGCAAATTTACATGCCTCCCACACAATCTACCTGCAGAACCGAGCTTGTAATAGTAACAAAATAGCTGGAAGCCGTCTTAGGGGGATATCGAGATTTTGGAGCAGCAGCTGTTCGCAGTGAACGAAAGGTGGTGAGGTCGAAGGGCTCTTCAAAGGTTGAATCTACCCAATCGGTTGGGAGAGCCTTGTGTTCGCCGCCGTTCGGTATCCTTATCGTCACAGTGTTGAGCCCTAAAGGTCTTGATATGCGAAATATGAAAGAGTGCGAATCACACCGGATTCATTGATAAGTGCCTCTTGCCAGAGAGTAAGCGCGAAGGTAGAATTCGGTTGTGACTGTGCACATCCGGGCTACTATATCGGACACCAGCTGCTTGTGTTGTGGAGTGCGACATCTCGTCTAAACTTCTGGTTGTAGACTTGCTGGTTTTAAAGTCAGAAAATCCAGCTGTGGACCTCCTCATTTGGTGAGCTGGGTCTTTACCAACATCTATATCAGGAACGGGTCACACAAACTGATTGTTTTGGTCGTGGGTGGGGACGTCAAACACGATGTGACAGGGAAAAGTGGAGATAACTGACGGCGCTTTTGACATCAGTAGTGAAATCTTTTGCTCCTCTGTACACAGCAAGCACGTTTTGACTTTTACAGAGCAGAAAGCGAATAAATGTCTTCCGAGGTAGGCAGAAAAACCAGCCAAGTTTGTGTACGAAGGCGTGTGGACTGTATTCAAACATGAACAAACATCAGTGGGAGGTGAATGTAAGATCCGGACGGTTAAGGATCTCACAGGACGATTGCGACTATTAGATTATACGCAGTTCGTAGCCAGTAGTCAATAGGAACAGACAGACGTGGGGCAGCAGATGATATATTGAAGACTGACAGGAGCTGGTTAATCGACAATGACGCAATCAGCAGGAGCGGGAAGTAGTCACTGTCACAGCACGGATTTATATAGGGGCAGTCTGACAGTGTGAGTTGGCCGTGACGGCGCAGGAGTCAGTACGTTCGGAATGTGAGGGACTGTATTTCGGTCGGCGTCGACGCAGCCGCTCGTGTTGCGCGACAGGTCAGATTACGCGGTTTCGTCCTTTCAAAACAAAGCTCAGCAAAGGCTATCTGGCGGGCGTGATAGATGGGTAATACAAAATAGTCAGCCATGTTAGGTGTCAGGTTAGTGTAGTCAGTGACGCGTTCACCTGCTGTCCGCAGGCTCTGGGTTCCATACCCGGTCGGCGCGCTTTTCGGTCGGAGTGGACGCTCGTGAATAGGTGCAATCCAGACGAACTTG
>NW_008751945.1:473508-476619 GCF_000715545.1 Opisthorchis viverrini
TCGGCGCGCTTTTCGGTCGGAGTGGACGCTCGTGAATAGGTGCAATCCAGACGAACTTGCAAGCAATGACGGACGGGCAACAAAATATTGTAATCGGTTAATGAGGGATAAACAGACCTTAGGTAGGAACGAAACAGGGGGAACCGAGCAGCAAGAAAACGAAACGGTATCACAATAAACGGTGTAAGTCTTACCCTTGTTCACTGTTGATTCACTGGGGAAACCAACAGTGATCACCCCTGATTGCAATGTGTTTTCGTTACTGAACACCAAATATTTGGCTACATGTTTTCGTGTACGAAACTGAAAATTTCTTCTGCACAAAGTTTTTGAGAGGTGAAAATTTCCAGTTGCCTCCTTCGACTTTCCTGGACGTCCTTGAAATGATGAAAATTAATGAAAGGGAGTACAGAATAGTTTCATGGTTCCCGTACTGGCCCCCACTTTCAGACGGGGATACGGCTCTTTGGCACCTGAGCAGACGCTGCTTGCATGTTTAACCAGTAGCTTGCAGTTTTGCATGCCACCCTCCTTCCAAAGTTTGCATTCAAATTTTCGATTCGTCTCATTTAGGTTAGTCTCTGCGGGCGGGCCCTTCCGGGCGCTTCACGCCATTTCCAGGCCAGGTGCCGCTCAATCCTTTTGGCCCTCAGCTGTCCTGAGTTGCATAAACGTTACACTGACAGTCAGTAATTGGCCTCGTTGCAGACCGTCCAGCCTTCTGGACCTTAGTCCACTCCCTGCAGGATATTGAAAGTCTTTTAACTTGACCTTCGTGCCTGCTTGGAGCACTCGTGATTTTTGACTTTCCGTTTTCTATTTAATCATATCCTGGACGGCGGGCAAGTTTTCTTTATCTCTCTAATCCCCTCCGGATGTAGGCGTGTTGTCAGCCGCAACTGAGTTTCCGGATCAACTGGTATATGCTTATGTGGGCCGCATATCAGCATGCATGGGGACTTGCTTGCGGTTGACTAGGTCAACGCGCGATATACTGACAACATTATCAACTTGCTCATTTCCCGGTCACCACTTTGGCCATCGGTCGTTCCTTATGCGTTCAATTAGATCGCTTGTTTGCTGGTGGTCGGGTGCCGTCATTTCAAGCCCAGTACCCAAATTTTGCAGGCCATTCCTAATCTCTTCATTGTAAGAACGCGGTACCCGATTCCTTAAGGTCGCTCTTGGTACTCCGTGTGTGGTCATGATGTGATGCACGAACACCCCACTGACCTTTGCTAGCCATTTATTGGGCACGGTTGCTACCTTGACTCACCACGACATGTGGTCTGCTATCAATACATTTTGTTGATCGCCGCTAGCCGCCCCCGATAAATAAATCATTGAATGATAGGACCATAACCATCCTACTTCTGATACAAGGGTAAGTTACATGGCATCGCTTACAGGCCGCGTCCTATTACATTAACTCACCTCTCATACCTGGCTTTTAGGTTACTGCCGTGATAAGTCGTATGTTCTAATGCATACTGCGTATTCCATACTATGGCATTCGACAATCAGCTTTCGTCTCAAGAGGCGTGTTATTCTGGCATCCAATAGCACGATGAGGAGCTTAGCGCCGATCATCATTTTCGGGACTCCATCTTTAGCCACATTTTTGACACCCATTCTGGCGAGCGACTCTCCTCCCCCAACACTTGCCGGATCCTGAAATCGTGCTCGGGTTCGGTCAGGGTGCACAAAGCGCGGATCCATTGTGGTCCTGATCCACTGTAGGGTCTTTGTTTTCGATGTGAAAGCTTTTCCAACAAACACGATCTATACTTAAGCGTAGCTAAGACAGTCGCTGAACATTGTTTCTAGTGCTGAAATGCCTCTGATCAGCGTAAGTCGCGAGATGAGTGTAATTTTCCGCATTCCATTTCTTCTGTTTCATGACTACGCTGATGCTCCAGTCGTTAGTGTCCGTTGCAACGGGAAGTATTTCCCTCGCTCTAGGTGGTTTGAATGCGGGTAGCTGACCCATCATCCGCGCCCACGCACATTCTATGATCTCATCTTCTTCACCTGTCCGTTAAAGCTTTCTATTACATCCCTGCGAGTTGTACGGTTGTAAAGCAACCGCGTTGGCGAACCGGCTGTATTACAACTCCCATCCAAAAAACAGCCTCAAGGACCGCTTTGAACTGAGAAATGCAAAGTCCTGGAACTTTGGCGGCTTTCCTGGTAGTGGACTAAATTCGCCTTGACTTTTTTGCCCGAGCAGTGCCACGGAAGCAAGACCGAACTTTGTGTTGGTTTCTTTGATCCTCTGGCAAGCTTCCCGAGTACGCCGCAACACGGCTTTTATGTGAACGACAAGTTTCGTTTCAACATCGCTACACACGTCCACATCGTCCAGTTACGCGGCAATGTCACTTCATTAAACAAACCATCAGGCGCCAAATGGTTAATGGCGGCCCCGACAGGTCCCGACGAGATTCTCCTTAACTAATACTGGATGTCCCCGACCGTAAACGCCGTTTTCTCCCGGTCATTTGACTTGATAACTGGTTGCTTGTAACCAGAACGCAGGTAGATTACTTTGAAACATGGGGATGCTGGAGACAATAAAGTATCTCCGTAAATGAAGGGACATTCACGCTTATCGGTGTATCCAAAATGGAATTGAATACTCAAAACCCGCAAAATTTTCAAGGCTATCACTCTCCAGTGAGAACGTCTCTTTAATGATTTTTTAGAAAGTTTTCTTCACGGATGTCTTGTTTAAGTGATTGAATCTTCGAGGTCATCAGTCATAATATTCGATTGGGAAAACGGTCTAGTGTGATTAGAGCCAGCGGCTGGACGCGCACTGCATTTTTCTGTAAAACCCCTGCGGGCGAAATATAAACTTTAACGTCAAAATGTTGCACTTCTTTGCATATATGCGTGGACTGAAAACCACCCTCATCTGGCGTCATTTTTTGCGACTTGTTTTAATCGATCTCTTTCGAAAATTATTGGCGCACATTCGGCTTTGAATTTCGTCTGCTATGGCTTCGGAAGTGGCTTTCGTTGAGAAATTTGTGGGTGTATCGTTTTCATCCTTCACGGCATTTGAGAAGACCTTAAATCAATACATGAAGGATAACTTTGTGATATTTG